>NC_068365.1:66726666-67040357 GCF_020536995.1 Dreissena polymorpha | reverse complement strand
TGTAAAGTGTGAGTTGATGAAAATTAATTATGCCGACATGCTTTGATTGTCTGGACACAGATTTATGAGTAAGACATATGGTTTCACAGTTTGGCGTGATAAAAGACTACATAAGGTTATTAACAAGGCTTAACCAGACAACAATGCTCTTTTTAAAGTAATTGACCACTCGCCAGCTGTCAATCAAACTCACGTAATAATCAATCAGATTTCGTTTATTGCGGCCACATGGTCCGACAAACAAAGACTTACGGAGTAATGGAATAAGCGTTTTATGAAAACACAACTTAGTGGGCGGAGCGATTGCGTATTTGGCGACTGATCATTTAAGAGGGCTGTCTGTATATAAAGCGGGGCAGTTTTCAGTGAATCATATGCCCCAGACCAGACCACGATACTAACCTGGCATATTACAAAAACACATAGGAATGCTGTCTTTGCTTTTATAACCAGAAACACTAACGTGTGCGCTCTCCCTAATACCAAATTTACTATCATCTCAAACTCAGCCCTCTCTTCTTTCATCAAATAAATGACCTATCAAAACTAGTCTGGCCCTTACAACACCACAGTCTCACAAGACACTTAACACAGCAATAAGAAAGAATTACAAAGAAATTTTCTACCCCCAACGAACTAGTCATCTCGGCCCAATCAAACAAACATAGTCCCTTTCTTCTATCATCAAATACATGATCTTTCAAAAACTAGCCTGCCCTTCGCAATAACATTCAAACTATATACCAAATAGCAACAGAGAGAGCCCACGTTACCGTAAGATATGACACAAGACAGCAGAACTACACATGTATATAAGTACCGATACTAACACTATGTACTAATATGTCCTCCGCGAGAGACGTTAAACGGGGGTGCAGTGTATCGGTGCTATACACCGGGCACTTAAAAGAACCAGGGGCGCCTCTGGAATCGGGGCGTTTCCTGTATCCTGCTCGAACCCCCACTAACACCTCTCATGGGGCGGAGAGCACAATAACCACACTTGGGTAAATGAAAGCTAGAATACAGGACATAAACTATAATACTATGAGTTTTACAAATTAATATAAAACATAAATAAATCATATGATATAACAACGGCATTTTGAGATCATTTATTTACTTTACCTATCCAATTATAATAGCAAATATAACATAACTACAAAATAAATACATCCCAGCTTGATACATGGTCTGGATGTTTGGCAGGTGGGTGGGAAAGAACGATGGTGACTCCGGGTGGGGCTTTGGGGGGGCTCCATGGTTGGTTCTTGACTGATCTGTTGTCGCGCGCAGCGAGAGGGTGGATGAGGGTGCTTGTCTCGAGGGTCTTCAGCGGTTGGGTGCTCGGGCCGGGGCCGTATGCGGGCGCGGGGGGGGGCTCGGGCTCGCTCGGCGTGGGTGCGCTTGTGCGGGGGCGGCGTGTTCTGCGATCTGGGAACTGCAACGATATACAGCCCTTCACGACTGACCGACGACCGTAAATAACCGACAGACACCTCCTCTTCCGCTCCAGACAAATGCACAACAATCACATACCACATACTATACACAACCATACACAGATCAACATCAAGGGACCCGGAACACATGGGCGTGGCACTCTCATACACATCACCCGTTATGAGTGGGGGGTTGTGAGAGCGTTATGTGTGTGTATTCCGGGTCTTACTTACCGAGTGGTGTTGGTATGTGGGTCGCGTTGAGTGTCTTGTACATAAGTAGTGTGCGGGACACTCGGCGGGATCCGCACCTCATCACCACCTTACGGTAAATAACACATTAAGGTCTCATTGACCAACGTGCACGAAACTCTCTTTAAAATTAAATTATTTGGCGAATACCCGGGAAGCCGGGGTAAATTTGACCTACTTTGGCTCTAAATTAATCTTTTTCCCCTGAGAGGTCACAGGGGCAGGTCGGGCTACCATAACCTCGTGAAGAGGCCAGTAGGACCTGTAAATAAACTCTGAAACACACACAGTGAATCATAAATTGAACTAATTTATATAAATATTTCAAACATTTGTGCTTCTTTAATGTAGGATACAATAATTTTACTGTGAGAGTAAGTGAGTTTTGTGTTTCTGCAATGGCAGAAGTGGTAAAGTGCATACATTGTGGAAAGACAGTTGGGCAGAGGCAACGTGCTGTTTCTTGCGATGCCTGCGAGCGATGGCAACACTTAGGTTGTGATTCTGGTAAGTGAACTTATAATATAATTATTTGTTATGACTTACATTTTTCAGGTCAGGCATATAATGTTTTCCCATAACTAATGAATCTAAATCATTTGATACTTGCATATTATCGGGTAATCAACCAATGTCCGTTAATCCGTTGACACATAACAGATACCTGATAACGATAATAAAACATGTCATATAAATGTGGGAAGTCGCTTGACCGTTACCTTTGCGTTATATCATATGGGTAATGTACACCGCTGCTACACCCGATAATTAATTAAGCATTGTTGAAATCCAACATAAAGTGCTGATTACATAGGATTTAAAACAATATGTTTGTATTTTTACCTGAAATAATGAAATATGAATGAATATTATAATATTATGTGCATTTTATATTTATGAAAAGAATTTACATCTTAACGTTTTATCTAATTTATACATAGTAAATAATCGTGATTATTTTTAACTAGCTTAACGCCCTTAACAATATTATTTCAGATATAAATTTTTACGTTTCGCACGTCGATTTTGGTATTTTCTTTACGAGTGAAACAATATAGCCAATACAAAATATCCTATTGATTACTCAAACACACTCTTTTACTATATAACATCGTGCATTTTTAACCATGGAATATTTTTAATATGTTATATAAGACTACTTGCTATACTGTCAGTGTCATGCGGAAATTGACCTTATTTCTTTATATCCACCTTCACATTTTATTAGCGCCGTCTTTAATTAGGCTATCTCTAATAAAGAACAGATAACTGTGAAATTAATAACAATGTGCAACGGTGATGTGGATACATCCTCGTTTTTAATTTTACATGTACACAACAATTTAGCCATAAATGAAATCAATTATTTTGGCAGTAAATCCAATTTTTCCAGTACAGTAGCCAGGTGCCTGTGTATTTAGCTGATAAGATATATTCACCACAGCAGGTTGCTAATACACAGTGTAGACTTCCCCTGTTTTATTATTGTATTTGTTATTTACCTGATTGGATTAAATGAGTCGCGTTCTGGGAATAATGGGCATAATGCATGTGCGTAAAGTGTCGACCCTAAATTGGATTTTTGCTAAAAAGACACTTCATTTAAACGAAAAATGTCATAAAAGCGGAAAGTGCCGTCCCTGATAATTCGTGCGGATTGTACAGGCTAATCTGGGACGACACTTTAAGCACATGCATTATGCACAGTTTTCTCAGAACACGACTCAAATAAAGTATATTCATTCGGGTCTGCTAGCGTTATGTTAAGGGTCATTTTATTTGAAAAGCTGGGTTTCTGTCATAATTTCCATCGTTTTGCTTGTATACACAATTTGATGAATTTATTGGCGCGATGGAGTATAAATCATTCTGACAGAATAGTATCAGTTTTTAATTATGTGTAATTTAATTCGCATCTTTCGCTTAACTCGAAGTTCAATGTCACGCGCACTTCACAAACATCACGTTTCATTGTATTTATTTTTATAAATTATGTACAAATATTAAATGTTATATACATAATTATGTTTTGTTTATTTACTTAACTAGAAAGAAATAATAAAACATTGCTATATATAAAGCGCTTTACTTTTGCAAAATTCTACATTAAATAAAGAAATATCGTATTTTATTAAGTGCACGTGCTTGACATTATAAAATATTAGTATTTTATTGTAAAACAATCGAAATTTGACCTGAGATTTGATGCAAGTCACAATTTATTTAGCGGCCGGTATTCTGCTCTCGGCCGCTGATGGTGTATTGTAGTTTATACAATTATGATAAGAAACTGTAGCAGGCAACAGGCATCAGGTTGATAAGAAGAACTGATGTATTTATTGAACGCGAATAACATCAACAACTAATAATGTTTTGAAATTATAAATTTGCCCATAATAATTGTATAACATTATTCATCAAGCGCAAAGTGCATTAAACGCTCGCCCGCTGTTGGGTATTTTATATTTAGTAACACCTTTATACCATCATTTTTAAACGGAGAACTCTTTTTGTTAAGTGTACGTGCTTGAAGTAATGTTGCTCTTATTTATATAAGACTACTTGCTATACAGCCAGTGTCATGCGAAAATAGATCTTATTTCAGTAAATAACATTACTTCGGCATTGTAAAATTGCGTATTGTATGATTATAATATATATACATTTATTTAATGTACTCATATCTAAATCAACTTATGATTTTACCGGTATTATGGCATTGAACGCGTATATAAAAGGCACATATACTATTCTTATTAAATCATATTAATACTTATACTAATTTAAGTCATCACATAATCAGATTGCGCACTGCGTGTAATCAGATTATCACCTTAAAACGATTCCGATGGATTATTAAATCGAGCTTACTATTCAAATCAGTGATTCCTTGTGGTACAATCAAGCATGGGGATAATGGCAGACATACCCATGGCACAGTTCATGATTTATTTTATGTAGCTCACAGCCGAGGATCGAACCAATGGTATCTGATATTTTGAAGCGGATATGTTGCCACTAGGCTATACGAGGTTTCAAGAATGAACATGGGTCAGTTACTCTATCGGTATAGAATCTGACGGTGTTTACAACATGATACAGAAGCATAAATATTACGTATCTGAACATCATTCTTTCATGTTAGTTTGAAAAAGTATGTGTATTTCTAGGTCTTTGATGTGCTGATTTAATTTTATTTGTTTACCTTACAGACTCTGGAAAATGGCCCTGAAGCAGATGAGACGAATTCCACACCAGAAACTGAGGAAATGTCAGATAACCGTTCACCAGACTTGAGTTTCGAGAACGAGGCAGATGGTTTGTTGGTTGAAAGCAGTGCATCACTACTAGACGTATCTCTAAGAGTGAGTTGTTTTATCGTTATACAAAATGTTGTTGAATAAAGATAATTTGAAACAAGATGCGTTTGTGAAACACAATGTCCCCCTAAATAATGTTTGACCTTGAAGGATGACCTTGACCCTTCACCACTCAAAATGTGCAGCTCCATGAGATACACATGCATTTCTAATATAAAATTGCTAGCTTCAATATTGCAGAAGTGACATTACATGAGCAAATTTGACCCATATATTTGACCTTTAAGGATGACCTTGACCTTTCACCACTCAAAATGTGCAGCTCCATGAGATACACGTGCATGCCAAATATCAAGTTGCTATCTTTAATATTGCAAGTGTATTCATAAAATAAGCGATTTGGGCCACATATATTTGACCTCTGACCTTGAAGGATGACCTTGACCTTTCACCACTCAAATTGTGCAGCTCCATGAGAAACACATGCATGCCAAATATCAAGTTGCTATCTTCAATATTTCAAAAGTATTAATAAAATAAGCGATTTGGGACAAATATGTTTTACCTCTGACCTTGAAGGATGACCTTGACTTTGACCTTTCACCACTCAAAATGTGCAGCTCCATGAGATACACTTGCCTGCCAAATATCGAGTTGCTATCTTCAATATTGCAAAAGTATTCAAAAAATGAGCAATTTAGGCCACATATATTTGACCTCTGACCTTTCACCACTCAAAATGTGCAGCTCCATGAGATACTCATGCATGCCAAATATCAAGTTGCTATATTCAATATAGCAAAAGTTATTGCAAAATGTTTAAGTTGGCGCAAACCAACCAACCAACAGACCAACCAACAGACAGGGCAAAAACAATATGTCCCCCACTTCTATAGTGGGGGACATAAAAAAATATTTGTAGTTCAAGGTCGCGGTGTTGTAGTGGATGAGATATCCGCCTAGCGATCGGGTGTTAGTGGGTTCACTCCTTACTTGGGAAGCATTCTAATTATCTCCTCCATGGACACCAAGTACTGGTTCTTCCCAGGAAACCGACTCGATAATGTCCATGTCTGCCTACCATGCTCGAAAGGGCACTTGGCAGTATAAATAGATAGTTGTTTTTCATGCTCTTCCCATTTTTAAAGAAAAAAACTGAAGAAGTTATCAGTTTGGTGATGCCTTTAGTAAAATACAGAAATACCTATAATCTTTACTTCAAACTGCATTTACTTTGCTTGTAAAAATGTATTTATTTATTTCAGCTCCATGACTATGGAAGGTTTACACCAGTACCCGCCATAATCCGTCATCAGTGTGAACAAGCGCAACCGGAGCTGATTTCTGTGGTTACTCAAACCGACGATACGAGAGTTCCCAGAAGTATATCAACCCAGACTTCTACTGAAACGTCGACAGTTGGGATACAAGTGGATCGGCCTAGCTTCACCTTTGAGGATATAAGGGATGATGACGATAAGGTGTTGTTCTACACTGGTATCCCAACTGCTGGAACTTTTGAGTGTTTATTTGATGAGGTCAGTGTTGGAATGAAAGCAGGGTTAGCACGAAAAACCTGTCCCCGGAAAATAAAGTGTGTTTATAAACTGAAAATAGTCATGCTTATATAAACTGGAAAAGTGGCTCCTTAAAACTAGTACAAATTAAGTTTGATAAGAAGCTGAACAAGTGAACTTTGTGAGAAATTCAGTATACAATTTAACTAGAAGTGTTTGACCATTGCATGCATGTATAAGTAATATACTATGTAATTATGTGAATAATACTTAATTTCACATTTTACAGTCAGCTTTCATTTGTGAAAATAAAATTGTTACTGATTATTATTTTCTTGTCTCATATTCCATACAAACATTTTCAGGCAAAAAAAGAAAATTGTGTTTCTGCGTTTGTGTGTTTGTGCCAATATATTTATACATGTTTTCTTGCTTGAAAGCAGTTTTGTAAGACCAAACAAATTATAAGACTGAAATTCTGATAAATATTGTACTGGATTCAAGTTTACATACATTAATTGACACAGAGCGTTGAAAACACAGATTTCTTTTGTATACCTAAGTAAATGTTTGTCTTTAAGGTTTAGTACTGCTACTGAAGACTTAATCAACAGTTAATTTATAATTGGGAGCAATAAACCCGTCAAGAATTTTTATGCCCCCGAAGGAGGGCATATAGTGATCAGACTGTCTGTCGGTCTGTCCGTCCGTCACACTTTGCGTTTAGGTTTCGAAAAATCCTCATAACTGCTATGTCGCTTTGGATAGCAATTTCATATTTGGCATGCATGTGTATATGGACAAAGCTTTTCCATACGCACACAAATGTTGACCCCTGTGACCTTGACCTTAAACTAAGGGTCCGCGTTTAGGTTTCGAATATGCATTTAGGTTTCGAAAAATGCTCATAACTTCTATGTCGCTATAGTGATCGGACTGTCTGTCGGTCTGTCCGTCACACTTTGCGTTTAGGTTTCGAAAAATGCTCATAACTTCTATGTCGCTTCAGATAGCATTTTCATATTTGGCATGCATGTGTATATGGTCAAGGCCTTTCCATATGCACACAAACTTTGACCCCTGTGACCTTGACCTTAAACTTAGGGTCCGTGTTTAGGTTTCGAAATATGCATTTAGGTTTGGGAAAATGCTCATAACTTCTATCAAGCGAATATAGGGGGCATAAGTCATCCTATGGTGACAGCTCTTGTTTAAAACCAAGATTTCTGATACAAGTAGCAACACCTGCAGAGTACTTGTCAGATGTAAAGCAGAAGTCATACCAGCAAAGCTTCCAAGGTGTCTATTAACTCAATGGGGTTCTGAAATGATCTATACTTGGACAAAAAGCATTGTGCACAGATTTTTAATAAGATGCAGCTGTTGATACCTCTGTGTTGATTTTCTTAATTTGGTTCATGCTTGCCACTCATTAATTTCATATCATTTTAACATTTTGAAACAGATTATTATCGTAAACCCTTCGGTTTTTCTCCAAACACAGGTAAGGTAATAAGTGATGGATAATAACATAGCAAAAGTTCTTTTTATGATTTATCATTTTAAGAGCAAATCAATTTAGCGGAATAACAATTGACAATCACGTTGTGATGGTATTAATGAACCGTACACAAATCGTTGAAAAGCATTCTACATGTACTACTGTAAAATTCATAATATGAACAGTTGATAAATATTTATACATTCATACACTTTTATGTACAATATTTATATGCTTTGTAGAGCTAAATGACTATTGAAACATAAAAAAGGAGGGACCTCAATGATGTCCTGTACTGTTGTTACTTAAATTATTTTCTGATCTGGCGTTAACTTTTGTTATTTAACCCTATTCCACTTGGAAGCACAGTGAAAACAGCATAAAACCAGAACAGCATGCTAGTAACTCGCAGTCTGTTCAGGTTTTATACTGTTAGCTGCTCATCAGTATTTAAGGGTTGGAAATGAAGCCTTTAAAACTTAAATTTAGTAATAAAGGTACTTTATTACATTTAACTTTTTAAGGAACTACAAAAGCTTGAAAATACATATCTAAGTGGTAAAGGGTTAATCTCTAGAGAAAAGTGAGACATCAAAATTATAAAAACATATTCTAGGAGCAAGGGTAAGCTTGCGAGAAATTCACAATTGTGATCTTAAATTCATATTTGTTACTATTCTTTAAAGATTGCACTCAATTTCTTTTAAATCTTTCAGTCTCTTGTTTCAGTAAAATTACTTCACCAAAATTGGATGCAGTTACACGTAATTTTCTTTCATCTTCCCAAAGTACGTTCTTTCCCTGACCTCTGGTTAATTTTTCAATACTTTGGCATTCAAGTTCATCCATTTGTAGCATATCCATCATTTTCGACATTTTATCCTTCACAGTTTCACTATTCAGATCTACGCTATCACTAAAGTTATATCCAATTTCTATAAACTTTGGTAATTTCACCTCTTCCTTCTCTTCTACAAAGTTCAAAAGCCATCCAGCTGTTGGGTTGCATATTTTCGAGTTTTGAACGGAAACTGTTCTCATTTACAGAAATCGCAAGAAGTTCTTTTCTGGTGTTATTTTCGACTGGCTCTAATTTTGACTCAAAGGTATGTTTCCGAAATGTAAATTCACTAGACTTTTTAGGCGTTAGCTTTCTTTTCCGGGGATTATTAAATCTGTCCCACACGCATTTTTTTGAGGTTGATCTTAGAGTGCCGTCCTTCTTTTTAGCAGTGAGATCAGAAAGGGCATACATAAATGCACCAATATGGATACATGCTTCTCCGCTCCTGAAAATATATAAACATAATAATTAGACATACTTTCAAACTGCACTTTTTTTTTTGCTCGAGCATCTAAATTTTGATGAAAATTTCCCAGAAACTGGTCCATCCCGAGAATAGCTTGTGACCAGTATATAGATCTATGAAAATGATTGGTATAATGCCGATTCGGGGATCGTAACTACTAGTTCTTCTTGAATGCTCTGAGGGTTTATGAGTACATTCGTACAACTCACAACCCAGAGGGTAAATATAGCTGGGAGTTGGATTATTGCAACTAGGATCGTAACAGAGGCATGTCTCTTGATAAATTATTTATAACCTCGTTTCAATATTGCAAGAACTTATATGAAAAACTGTGTACACTCACCCGGCTGTGCAATTACATTCCGCTGAATGAACCTGTCCAGTGACCTTTGACAGACAGAGCCACACACTGTGATCTGGGTTTTCTTTCACATTTGCACTCGGTAGAGATGGTAATACTTTGCATTTAACAAAACAATGTTCCCATTTGTCACTTATGTCATGGTACAAAATACTGTGTTTATGTCTGTAAACATAATACAATTTTTTTATCTCAATTGTTTTTGTGTGTTCATTTTCAGCACAAAATAATTGTAGATGTCACTATCTATTAATGTAGGAAAGTCCATTAAGTCACTACTCAACGTTTTTAATACATCTGGATGTGGCAGCTTTTCACCGAGTGGCGTAAAAAGTTTTTCTGTTTTCCTTTTTTCATAATTTACTTCCGCATTCCTGTGCAGCTGTCGATCATTTAATCCTAGCTTTTGAACGCCTTTTGTCCCCAAGACAAGTTCATTCTTATTCCCTGACACATAATGATTATGAAATCGTAAATAATCCTTCAATTGTGCAACACTTAATTTGTCAATTTCGATGTCAGACAGATAACGATCGTTTTCTTTCTCATTCGACGCCATTGTTACTGGAAATCAATACTACCCAGCGATTCAATCGCACATTCTCGGCCCTTTCCGTCAAACATCGGATAAGTATTATGATAATCTGCGAGGGGTACCGAATGCCAGCGATTGAGAACCTCCAATTCCGGAGAATACTCAGGGGAGATATGCGACTTTCCGAAAAGGGCTCAGTGGCCTCCCTTATTCTAGAAGATGCCCAAGGGAAGTAACTGCCGTGAGGAGTTTGATCTAATGTTTGCGAATGGGAGATATAGGCCCGACAATTCGAGTAAAATTACATATGCAAATTTGAATTAAAAAATAGTCATGAGGATGTTAAGCAGCCTTTTTTTAAGTGGGTCTTCAACTGTCGGGTCCAAGGGCCCGATAATCGACTTTGGGACCCGACAATCGACTAAAGACCCAACAATACGGCGGTAAAATGGACGTTTGACCCACCATTTTACCCAATCTGAAACTATATATATATATATATATATATATATATATATATATAACTGAATTATTTCAATTCAAACACTAAACATAAACAGTGTATTTTAGTCATATTATAAAACTGTGTAGAATATACATGTACCCATGATCAAAACTGATCGAAAGAGAACATGCGTGTATATATCAAGATTCCGGAGCACTTCACAGAATCGTCTATCCGGATATCTAAAGAACTTGATGGCAGTGGTGCTGGGAAGGAAACCGTATTGGATCGAAGAAGAACTTACTTGCGGAGAGAGCAAATTGAGAATATATCATATCAACTACATGGAAAGGTTGAATGTTTTCATTTCGGGAGCAAATCGGAAGGGACCACCACTCTCGGTCTCCAGTCTTATGTCGATCTCCTATACAGTAGCACAAAAATTATTATCATGAACGCCTGGGAAGACTGGATAGCTGGGATGAACCTTCTGCTGCTCCACGACGACACCACTCCACCTCAACAGTACTTGCTTCAAGTCACCCGATCAATCAAAAATGGGCCTTCTGTGAGTTTTACTACTAACTTGGATATCGTAGACGCATTTCATGTATGCACACTTCTTCCTGAAATACAGCTCTGGATAGACAAATGTAGAGGTAGATACTGGCCGCCTGCCCAACTACTTGAGACTGCTAGTGTAGCTCCTTGTTTCCTGGTACCAGCCGGTCATCCAGACAGTGATTACAAACGCAAAGTATGGCGACTGTCTCCAAACCTGATAGAACGGATGTTGATGTCTAGCTTTAATGACACAAATAAAATGTTATATTGTTTAAAAAGTAATTAAAAATTCATTATTTGCTAAAATTGTTGGAGATTCTCTAACAAGCTTTCATTGTAAAACTATTATATTTAAAGCCATGGAAATAACACATTTTCCCTATGGTTCGAACACAACCGTATGTCTCTACTTTGGGTTTGTTTACCCGGTACATGTATTAAGGCGATAGTTGCGACTTGAAAGGCTCCCGCATTATATCATAGAAGGAGTTAACTTGTTCGATGGGAAACTCTCAAAGTTGTTGCAGAAACGCCTTTTAGTGTATATAGAATCTTTCATAAGAAATAACTTACAAGATGTATTTTTATTGGTATGGATAATATAGGGTGTCGGTTACAAGCGTGTAGTGTGCAGTACATTGTACAGGCTGGAGAGCTAAGAGGTGTATGCTTACGTAACAGCATCAGATTACTGCTGAAGTTCTAGTGCTTAGAAAGATTGATACCAAAGTAAAGATGGTTCAAACATGAACATACAACCTTCGAGCTAAATTTGAAATATTTAATACGCACTATTTTTGAAAAATCGACAAATGTCATATCGAAAACGGCTGCGTTAGAATGTATTAAACATCTGTTCGCGCTACAAATTCAATACAGTCATCTTACTATTTGCGACTACGAAACGTTCTTGACAGCAAAAATATAAGGCGTGCCCAATATACCTTCAATTCAGATGTAACGTCTAGTCGTTTAAAGATGGCTTCTATTTTGTACTATAGTGGTCATTTTCAAGCGGCAATTCGTGTGGAGATGTAGAGAGGAGGTATCACAGTAAGGTCAAGACTGTATGTGGATGTAGAAGCATTCAAGGAGACAAGGACAAGGAAGGTGTTTGCTGATATGTAACAGAGAAGAGGGATTTAGTGAACTGCCATTCGCATTATGTGCCAGATTTTAAAGAAAGAATCGTATTGTACTCCGTTCATATTATTATTTGAAATGAATCGCAATATAACTCAAGAGGAAGTTGCCCAGAGATATTACACTGAACAACTTTGAATGGATAGTGCCGAGATGGATGCTCGTCCGTTCCTACACTATGTACAGTATCTCACGTATGGAGGACTCGGTGAACGTGAAAATCAGCTATATGCTTTAAGAGACTTGGAGTCTCACATACATGATAGAAACAATATATAATCAACCATTATCACTTCGAGACTACCCTAAACCAAAAAAAGAAAACAAAAAAAAATTGTACAAACAATGCCGCTAACTGGCACGTCTGGCGTGTTCTGCGTCTTATAAGTGGTTAAACATACGATAGGGAAAGGTCTCATACAATATGCACTCAGTATAATTAGTTATTTATTGAAGATATAAATGTAATTATAGTAAGTTTATAGAAAGTATATAGTATGTCTTATTTGTTGATCAACTATGAATAGAAATAAATGTACTTTAAAGCATCATTATGTAAATGTATTCAAAACCAACAAATACTGTACTTTCAACAACTTTTGTATCTATAATGACAACATAAAGAATATTTAGTCATAAGTGTTCTCTTAAAAATATATACAATGTAACCAAGATAGTTTTAGATACATAACAGTTTAAGTTTAAAGTAAGTTTAAAGTTATTGTTTTAATATTGCACTTAAGAAAATATTTGACAGCCAACTTTAATGCATTTTTAAATCCCACCCTGTATTTTTCGCTGCACACATGTTTCTTGGATGATGGTAAAAGTTTATGTGTGTTTGGTGTTGTAGTTTGGGTTACATTGTAACTATTACAATCTATAACTTGTGTCCGAATGCCCACATATAAATTCGAAGTTCGGACACATATTTACCTGTGTTGAAATTGTCCTTATTTATCATAGGACTACTGTATATTTGTTTCATTTTCTTTATATTTGTTTCCACACAAATCGCATAACTGTTGTTGTTATGCTTATAGATGCCGATACAACTGTTTGAACAACTTAAATATGCTTTACATGAAAAAAATGAACATAGTTAGTGAAATGTTCTTATAAGAAGTTATATCGGATGGAGTATATTATTTTATGAAGTGGGAGACATGACATAAAAATGTAATCAACTGTTTTACATGGTAAAATGTCTTCAAAGTTTCAAAATCAATCTATTATTGACGGTAGATTATGATGAGAATACAAATTAAGCACGAGTGTGATTTCTGACCATTCGTCCCCAAGTACCTTAATACCTTCTCAAACTATGTGTAAATACTGAGATGTTGATGTAAAATATGAGCACACACTGAATCATCGGTGCCCTCAGGAATTTTATTAATTGGCATTGCACTGGCTAATCGGCGTCCTTGTGTTGCATCGCCAAACGGATAACCTAATTTCTTGTATTTCTTGTATTTCGCATGATACGTAATACAATAAAAAACGACATTTTAGCATCGCTATTTAAATACGGGACTAAATGATTTTGCCGTCCCATATAAGCATATGCAGTCCGCACAAACTAATCAGGAACGACACTTTCCGCTTTAATGAAAATTTTCTTTTCAAATACATCTCGTCTTACTGAAAATCCATTTAAGAGGGAAAGTGTCGTCCATGATTAGCCTGTGCGCACTGCACATGATATTCATGGACGACACTTTACGAACATGCATTAAGCCCCGTTTTCCCGGAGCGTCCAACTGGGTGCCAAATTTCTTTAAAAATTTCCCACTAAGTTCCCTCTTGTCGATTAATAAAGGGTTTATATTTGTCAGTTGTATAATTTGTGAGTTATTATGTGGGCACTGTTATAACAATAAAAGAAAATTGGGACAATCGTTATGAAGTTATGAAAAAATGAAGTGATATGCTCAAACTAAAATCTTAGGTCGAATAAATATTGAAGCGGATCTCTGATGATCTTTTAACCAAGTCCTGCTAATAATTCTTCTAATTGTCATGAAGATGATTATAGAAATAGAGGGGCTGGACAGAGAAGTACAGTTGTTCTTTACTAACGTTGTGTTAACTAATATGTTGTTTTTATTGTTTACCACATATTACACATATCCACTAATTTTCAGCTTGGGTAGTGTGCTCTCATTACTACGCGATTGAAAGAATCGTATAACCAGGTAATGACTAGTTTTTGACTTGAGTAAAGTATTTTTTAATACGTTTTCCATGAAGTGATTACATTTATGTTATGCTGTAATATTTAATTTAATAAACAAGTGTTACTGATTGACGGCGGCTCAACTTAAAGTAGTTTTTTTCATCTTTATTCATCTATCAAAACAGTTACAATTCAACAGGGCATTTAACCATAAATATTTACTCAGATCAACTGATTATGAACGTTGCTGAACCGTTCATGGTTTTGTCACTTCAAAAATTGAGCCTCGCTCTGGGAAATGGCGTCTTATACATGATCGTGTAGTGTCTCCACAGATGAGCATGTTTAGTTCGCACATGCTAATCATGTAGTGTCTCCACAGATGAGCATGTTCAGTTCGCACATGCTAATCAGAGACGAAACTTTCTGGTTTTATGGAATTTTCGTTTAATGGAAGTTAATTTTTAGTGAAAATCAAGTTAAGTCGGTAATTGTCGTCCTTGAATTGCTTATGTGGACTGCACATGCTAATCTGGGACGACACATGTGCATATGTATTAAGTCCTGGTTCCAAGAGTGGGGCTTAATAGTATAAATCATCAATGCATAAACAAAACTGAGAGAATGACTGTTTAAAAGCATATGTTAAACTGAAATGCCTGTGCAGACTTAATTAAAATGAAATTGTTGCTGCATGAAACACTTTCAAAATAAACAAATATATTTGAATAGAATCAGTGAAAGAGACCGCCAACGACGAATGCTATTTTAAATTTATGTCTTTAACATTGGCACTAGGTTTTAAACGGTGTTACGTTTGTTAAGCAATCTATGTACCATCAAAACAAATAAATATCTCGTTAAAACGAATAAAATTTACAAACATGATGGAAACGTAAAATATTTACCATCATACATATAACATTGATTAAAACGATTCTTCTTTATTTGCTTTGATCATCAATACAAAATCAGTAATTGAACAACATATATTAATACATTTAAGATACTAAATAATTTAAACTTTAAATAGAAACTGTAAATGCTGACCATTACCATCTAGTATTGTTAGGACCCAGACCGCGCGTCAACAAAAATTACTTAAAAAATGAGTTTTAACCCAAACCAAAGCGAAAAGCTGCTCAATGTATTGTTGTTTTTTCCCACAAGAAATCTCATATACAATCAAAATAAATGTCTTGACATAAATATTGAAGCGTGTTCAATGCTTTTAACTCAAAGTGTCAAATGTTTTGTTCTATTAACAAATATTTTTGGCTTACTCAAAATGTTACAGAAAAGTGATATAGAAGAAGTTACTCCAGTATGAAACTTTTTTATGAGAAATGTCAGCTATTTATACTATTGTTGATGGCATGCTGCGCCCTGTGCCGGGCACATGTCACAGTGCGCCCGACACACGACACAGTACGCTTGCTACGACACAGTTTGCGCCGGGCGCAGATTCACTGGGCCCTAAACAGGTGCTCATAAGAAATGTCAAAAATAGTTCTAGGCAACGAATACAATACATTACTTACTAACAACAATATCATTCAAGATTGCTGCAAATTCATCTATAACATGGTGTGCTAATATTAGATAGAGAGAGATGTGGATTACACCAGTTTTAAGTGGGAACATTTGACATAAAAATGAAAAGTAGCGCTTTTAATTGATAGACATACACGTAATTATAATTGACTGACGGAGAAAGTTATGCCTTCAAAACAAATCCCATAAAAGTAAGTCTTAAAGTAATATGCGAGTTAGTTGCGATTATATCATTTTAAGATAAGCCATTGGAAGTGCCATGATTTGCAAAAAGACGACACTTTGTAATTGCGCGATTTCAAATTGCTAGAAAATAAAGCGCCCATATTGCATTTTAACGGTGTTTTATTGACAATCGCATGAGGTAATTTGAAATATAGATTTATGTTTTCGATCCTGGAAATGGCACTTTCGGCTCTTCTTATATTATATCACGAGACCCAGCATTGCCACCGTATGTGTTACTATTTATAATAATGCATTCAATAATAATATGTCTTAAAATTGAACAAAGCTGGACGATAATTGCATAGTGCGCGTTTAAGTCGGTCATATTTAAACGACCTTAGTGTCTATGAACTACATTAGTGACTATGAACTACATTAGTGACTATGAACTGCGTTAGTGACTATGAACTGCGTTAGTGACTATGCACTGCGTTAGTGACTTAAAAAGGCGTTAGTGACTATAAACAGCGTTAGTGACTATGAAATGTGTTAATGACTATGAACTGCGTTAGTGACTATGAACTGCGTTAGTGACTATAAACTGTGTTAGTGACTATGAACTGCGTTAGTGACTATGAACTGCGTTAGCGACTATAAACTACGTTAGTGTCTATAAACCGCGTCTCTTCTTAGCGAAAAAACAATACAGTCGGGGCGTGAAGTCTCAGATAAGTATTTGCGGACTGAACAGAATAATTTTAGTACTTACCGCACAAACACGGTGCCTATACCACGTGACTTTTCGGATCTGTGTTGGGAGAATAAAGCGCGACCCAGTTAACATTTTTAAGGATCTCTTTTTAAATATTTCACTTTTTGTAATGGAATTAATTGGAGAGCCCGCTCATTTGTAAGAGTTTTCTATAGGTATCATGATCATTTTAAACAAATAAGTATTTGTTCAGTAAAGTGCAATCGCGCGTTTGAACGGTTAGAAAAATGTTGGATATGTGTGGGGACTTCATATTTCAAACGCGCGGTTGCACTTTTATGAATAAATACTTATTTGTTTAAAAAGATCATGACACCTATAGAAAACTCTCACGAATGAGCGGGCTCTCCACTTGATCCCATTATAAAAAGTGAAATATTTAAAAGACATCATACAAATGTTAACTTGGTTGCGCTTTATTCTCCCAACACAGATCTTAAAAAGTCACGTGGTATAGGCACCGTGACAAAGATCTTGCGCAATTTTTACAGGACGATGCTTAATTACAGGTAAAATGTCAATAACAAATACAAAAAAAACTCTGCATTGACTGAATTCCCGTGATAATAAATTATCTAACCTATACATGCGGAGTATTCTGTCAAGGCAAATAAGGTTCACTCTGACCTATACCGTCTGACCTATACTTAGAGAGTCTCCTTTCCAGGCAGTTAGGGTTCACTCTGACCTACACCGTCTGACCTATACTTGTAGAGTCTCCATTAGAGGCAGTTAGGATTCACTCTGACCTATACCGTCTGACCTATACTTGCAGAATCTCCAGTCCAGGCAGGTAGGGTTAACTCTGACCTATACCGTCTGACCTATACTTGCAGAGTCTCCATTCCAGGCAGTTAGGATTCACTCTGACCTACACCGTCTGACATATACTTAGAGAGTCTCCTTTCCAGGCAGTTCGGGTCCACTCTGACCTACACCGTCTGACCTATACTTAGAGAGTCTCCTGTCCAGGCAGTTCGGGTTCACTCTGACCTATACCGTCTTTCCTTTACTTAGAGAGTCTCCTTTCCAGGCAGTTCGGGTTCACTCTGACCTACACCGTCTGACTTATACTTAGAGAGTCTCCTGTCCAGGCAGTTCGGGTTCACTCTGACCTATACCGTATGTCCTATACTTAGAGAGTCTCCATTCCAGGCAGTTAGGGTTCACTCTGACCTACACCGTCTGACCTATACTTAGAAAGTCTCCTTTCCAGGCAGTTCGGGTTCACTCTGACCTACACCGCCTGACCTATACTTAGAGAGTCTTCTGTCCAGGCAGTTCGGGTTCACTCTGAACTATACCGTCTGTCTTATACTAAGAGAGCCTCCTTTCCAGGCAGTTAGGATTCACTCTGACCTACACCGTCTGACCTATACTTGCAGAGTCTCCATTCCAGGCAGTTATGATTCACTCTGACCTATACCGTCTGACCTATACTTGCAGAATCTCCAGTCCACGCAGTTAGGGTTCACTCTGACCTATACCGTCTGACCTATACTTGCAGAGTCTCCATTCCAGGCAGTTAGGATTCTCTCTGACCTACACCGTCTGACATATACTTAGAGAGTCTCCTTTCCAGGTAGTTCGGGTTCACTCTGACCTACACCGTCTGACCTATACTTAGAGAGTCTCCTGTCCAGGCAGTTCGGGTTCACTCTGACCTATACCGTCTGTCCTATACTTAGAGAGTCTCCATTCCAGGCAGTTAGGGTTCACTCTGACCTACACTGTCTGACCTATACTTAGAGAGTCTCCATTCCAGGCAGTTAGAGTTCACTTTGACCTACACCGTCTGACCTGTACTTAGAGAGTCTCCTGTCCGGGCAGTTAGGATTCACTCTGACCTATACCGTCTGACTTATACTTGCAGAATCTCCAGTCCAGGCAGGTAGGGTTCACTCTGACCTATACCGTCAGACCTATACTTGCAGAGTCTCCATTCCAGGCAGTTAGGATTCACTCTGACCTACACCGTCTGACATATACTTAGAAAGTCTCCTTTCCAGTCAGTTCGGGTCCACTCTGACCTACACCGTCTGACCTATACTTAGAGAGTCTCCTGTCCAGGCAGTTCGGGTTCACTCTGACCTATACCGTCCTTCCTTTACTTAGAGAGTCTCCTTTCCAGGCAGTTCGGGTTCACTCTGACCTACACCGTCTTACTTATACTTAGAGAGTCTCCTGTCCAGGCAGTTCGGGTTCACTCTGACCTATACCGTCTGTCCTATACTTAGAGAGTCTCCATTCCAGGCAGTTAGGGTTCACTCTGACCTACACCGTCTGACCTATACTTAGAAAGTCTCCTTTCCAGGCAATTCGGGTTCACTCTGACCTACACCGCCTGACCTATACTTAGAGAGTCTTCTGTCCAGGCAGTTCGGGTTCACTCTGACCTATACCGTCTGTCTTATACTAAGAGAGTCTCCTTTCCAGGCAGTTAGGATTCACTCTGACCTACACCGTCTGACCTATACTTGCAGAGTCTCCATTCCAGGCAGTTATGATTCACTCTGACCTAAACCGTCTGACCTATACTTGCAGAATCTCCAGTCCAGGCAGTTAGGGTTCACTCTGACCTATACCGTCTGACCTATACTTGCAGAGTCTCCATTCCAGGCAGTTAGGATTCACTCTGACCTACACCGTCTGACATATACTTAGAGAGTCTCCTTTCCAGGTAGTTCTGGTTCACTCTGACCTACACCGTCTGACCTATACTTAGAGAGTCTCCTGTCCAGGCAGTTCGGGTTCACTCTGACCTATACCGTCTGTCCTATACTTAGAGAGTCTCCATTCCAGGCAGTTAGGGTTCACTCTGACCTACACTGTCTGACCTATACTTAGAGAGTCTCCATTCCAGGCAGTTAGGGTTCACTTTGACCTACACCGTCTGACCTGTACTTAGAGAGTCTCCTGTCCGGGCAGTTAGGATTCACTCTGACCTACACCGTCTGACCTATACATGCAGAGTCTCCATTCCAGGCAGTTCGGGTTCACTCTGACCTATACCGTCTGACCTATACTTAGAGAGTCTCTTTTCCAGGCAGTTAGGATTCACTCTGACCTATACCGTCTGACCTATACTTAGAGAGTCTCCTGTCCAGGCAGTTAGAATTCACTCTGACCTATACCGTCTGAACTATACTTAGAGAGTCTCCATTCCAGGCAGTTAGGGTTCACTTTGACCTATACCGTGTGACCTATACTTAGAGAGTCTCTTTTCCAGGCAGTTAGGATTCAATCTGACCTACACCGTCTGACCTATACTTAGAGAGTCTCCTGTCCAGGTAGTTCGGGTTCACTCTGACCTATACCGTCTTACCTATACTTAGAGAGTCTCCTGTCCAGGCAGTTAGAATTCACTCTGACCTATACCGTCTGACCTATTCTTAGAGAGTCTCCATTCCAGGCAGTTAGGGTTCATTTCTGACCTATACCGTCTGACATATACTTGCAGAGTCTCCATTCCAGGCAGTTAGGGTTCACTCTGTCCTATACCGTCTGACCTATACTTGCAGAGTCTCCATTCCAGGCAGTTAGGGTTCACTCTGACCTACACCGTCTGACCTATACTTAGAGAGTCTCCATTCCAGGCAGTTAGAGTTCACTCTGACCTACACCGTCTACCTATACTTAGAGAGTCTCCTGTCCAGGCAGTTAGGGTTTACTCTGACCTAAACTGGTTCACAGCTCGAACGCACCGAGCATGGCTTAGAGAAGGAAATACGCAGGGAGAGTTTCGTCCCACCGCGAAATAATAATATTGTGAGGTACTTTAGTTGAAACCCATTTATTTTAGATCGATTTGTATCAAAGGCCTTGGGCTTTTTGATAAGCTGTTGAATGCGTTGCCTGCATAAAACCAATACTTGGTGTCTTTGAGGGAGATCTAATGAACATTCGCACAATTAAATGGGGATCGAACCCTTAACCTCTTGGTTTCTAGGCGGATATCATATCTATTACGCCACGGTGAGATAATTTCATGTAACTGGGCACTTGGCAATCACACCAATGTGAGATATATTACTTTGCACTTGGGGTTATACAGTTATGAACTACATAGTCGGGCAATGAGGATGATACAATTTTTAGACGCGTTACTTTGCACCTGAGATAAGATGATTATATAAAACGTTACTGGGCACTGGGGATGCTAAGATTTTGAGATACGCAACTGGGCACTTGAAATAAAAATATGGCGAGGTACGTTATTGGGTACTTAAGTGAGTAATATGGCGAGGTACGTAACTGGAAACTTGAGAAAATAAGAGGGCGAGGAACGCAACAGGGCACTTAAGAAAATAATATGGCGATGTACGTAACTGGCCACTTGAGAGAATAATATGGCAATGTACGTAACTGGCTAATTGAGAGAATAATATGGCAATGTATGTGACTGGGCACTTTAGAGAATAATATGGCAATGTACGTTACTGGGCACTTGAGAGAATAATATGGCAATGTACGTAACTGGGCACTTGAGAGAATAATATGGCAATGTACGTAACTGGGCACTTGAGAGAATAATATGGCAATGTACGTAACTGGGCACTTGAGAGAATGATATGGCAATGTACGTAACTAGGCACTTGAGAGAATAATATGGCAATGTACGTAACTGGGCACTTCCCAAAGAAGTAATGGTGATTTTATAAATTGCTTTCCAAAAAGCACGCTTTACTTTAAATTAATCAACACATATTCGCAAATAAACACAAAGCTCACAGCAGTGCAATTCAGTGGAACTACTGTACAATTTTTACATGTGTGTGACATTTATTGTGCACCATTTATTATGTGACGTTAATTGTGGGGCATTTATTGTGGGACATTTATTTGTGGGGCATTTTATTTCGTTGATTTCGTGGATTGACCATTCCACAATATTAATAAAATCACGTCGGAAAATCATTGACGAAGATACTTCTTTTTTTCCGAAATTATATATCAACGAATTTACCAGTCCACGAAAAGTATATTTTCTTTAAAAAAAAAACTCACGTAATGTTCATGCCGACGAATATAATTGATTTAACAGTATTTGTGTTTTTTTGTTTCTCAGGCTGCGCCATGACTGAGGGTTAATCCTGCACAGTATGAACGCCCTCACGTTGATCGTTGTGTTACATTTAGTGCATTGTTGCCTCGTTCTCGTAGAGCTGATTCTTGATATCCAATATATAAAAAGTTCGGAACAGTGTTAAACTAGTAATCCGCCTTAAAACATTTTTAAATGCATACATGCACATAGTTCGGACATATTAAATACACCATAAAATATATATGGGTTTAATGTTCCACTGTGTACAAGGTTCCACCACCACAAACGTATGTGTCCATATTGTATATACCGTTACATACAAGATTTGGAAATACATGACATACAAGTGATATGAAATGTCCGCAAATGTATAAATTCGCCGGATAATTTGCGTGTTGTATGTGTTACCATTTAAAATAATCATGAATGTATCCAACTGCCATTTATCTTAAAAAAAGTGTTTTATTATAAGCCATGAAACCCTCAGAACAGTTTTTTAACGCTACCTAAACATTAAATGAATAAATTATAAGTGACGATGATCTCGTTGCAATTCTAGTGTGCGTGGCCATTTTGTATATGTTTGCTCGTACATGTCAATATACGTGTATCTGTTTTTACCTGAAGGGTCGGGACAAAGTGTATATTGTACAATGGGTTAGTTTTGGGAAAAGATGGTTTAATGCATGTGCGTCAAGTTTATTTCCACATTATAATTGAAAAGGAAGCCTACGCTTAGAGAAATCCAGTTTGAACGGAAAATGACGTCTCTGATTAGCATGTGCGGACGAAAAAGCTGAAATGGAACGACATTTTACACGCATGCATTAAGCCCGGTTTTCCCAGAGCGATGTTCAGATGTATTTATCATAAAGTTCGAGCGTTCAAGTCTTCAATTATTTTAGGCATATATTCTCATGTGTACTACGTCGTTCTTCCTAACCTGCCCGAAGCCAGTTTCGCAATCGCTCGTACATGTTCGGGCATCGTTCCCGGAAATTCAAATTGAATATCTTGTGACACACATTTGTTTTAAGGAACGTTTTATATCGCATTAAATCTGTGTTACAATACCACATCTAGCTTTGAAATATTGGCTTTTCCTATAATAATCATAGATTGTGTGTGTGGTTATTTTATTTTTCGATATATTGTACAAAGTATTTGTGGTTTTTGAGTATTAATGTGCTTTTAAAGAAAGGAATAAAGAATCTCCGCATCCACTAATACATACTTAAAGTAAATAATAAATAAACGGCTTCGACCCCCCCCCCCACCACCACCCCCCCCCCCAAAAAAAAAAAAATTAAATTCATCCAGCTTTTGAATGCATACTTTCCCCAACTTGTATAATTATGTCATTAACACAGATGGTCCAATGAAGAATGGTGTACATAGAGGTGGTTAAAATTTAACTCAAAATTATAGCAATGCTTGAATATTCAACTCAAAAGAATATTAATTATTTATAAACATAAGTTAAAAAATTGTTTGGCGAATTTGGACCCATGACAGACATTGTTGTATTAAATCGCAAGTATTGTTTTTAAGGCAAATGGCCGAATGCCTACACTCTAAAGGAAGATACATTTAACATAATACTTTACGTAACAAAACTAATTTAAAATGAATTCGCAGGACTGCGCGACAAAACGGAAGAGCGGTCACAAAAGTTCGTTGACACGATGGTCAAACGTTACCCGGACGTTCTGAGCGGCTTCTCGACGGACAACTTGGACGATTCCTATGCGCACCTGTACACGGCCGACTGCAAATGGCCTCCGCGCGTTGACGTTATGTATGTGTCTGGGAATAACATCACGTTTATTAACGGCACATTTCAGTGTGACTACGGCGCTGGTAACGCATCGCGATTAAGGGCAGGTACACATGTTTTGAACACGTTATTATATATGAGCCTCGCTCTGAGCAAAATGGGACTTAATGATTGGGCGTAAAGTGTCGTCCCAGATTAGCCTGTGAAGTCCGCAAAGGCTAATCAGGAAACACACTTTCCGCTTTAATGATTTTTTTTATAAAAAGAAGTGTATTCTGAATGAAAATCCAGTTTAGTTTGAAAGTGTCGTCCCGGACAAGCCTGTGCAGACTTCACGTGCTAATCTGGCACGAAACTTTACGCACATGCATTAATCCCCGTTTTCCCGGAGCGCGGCTTATATGTATGAACATGCGTTGGTACATCGCTTACACCATGTATTTAAACTATTAAACGCTTGATATCAACTTTATATTATATTTTCAATTGTAAAATTGGAGCTGCATATTGTATCTTATAGTTTTATATGAACAACATGTCTACCATCGTGTACACAACAACACACACATGCATTTATCAGTTTAATATTTAATAATATTGTTTGACTAGTATTAATGCCCTACCTGTAACTTCCATACGCATAGGGGATAATCAAGGGACAAACATGATGGCAAAAAAAGTGAATAGCGCTCAGATCGTATTAATATTCGCTCTATACCTCGATTTTACTCTCTGCGAAATTGTATAGCGGTTCACAAAATAACAGCTCCAGCGAAGAAAATTCGCAGCGAGTTAAGTCGAGATAATGCGAAATAAACGCTTATCACTTTCTTGCTGGTATGGCTGGAATGTGAGCGGTATTTCAACAACCAATACAATCAACACAAGTAGTTAAGGATATAAAACGGTGAAAAATACATGTTTCGGCATGGACGTAGCCATCTTCTGTGTCGTTATTCCCTTCCTATACTGGTACAACTGTACTGTTTGCAATAACAACTTCAATCACAGAAAAATGCTGATTACCCACTGCAACCACCGCAACCTACAGCCAACAACATCATTCATACTAAACCGGTAACAGTGTGCGAACCCCGGCATCCCAATCTCGAGCTCACGGTACCCACGGTGGTTACCACGGTACTGCGGGTCATTCGGTGTGGGAGAATGTGTCGTACGGCCTTTACAAGGCCAGCATCAACATCCTCGGAATCCTGTTCTTTGAGGTAGGATAGGATTGGGGATTCAGTAAAGATGTATCTATAAAATTGTTGAGTAAAGAACAATGACACTATCAGGACAGTAATTCTCCGTCAGTTTGTGTACATCGTTATCGGAAAAATGGACTTAATGCATGTGTGCAAAGTGTCGTTCCAGATAAGCCATTGCACTCCGCACAGGCTAAATATGGAACAAAACATTCCGCCGTTAGTAGATTTGTGCTAAGAAGAGATTTCCTTAAAACTAAAAATACCGTGAAGGCGGAAAGTGTCGTTCCTGATGTTGACTGCACAGGTTTATCTGTGACGACATTTTACGTACATGCATTAAGCCCAGTTTTCACAGAACGAAGCTACTATAGGAAATGTCACTTCAGAGACATTGCCAGGAGACAAATTATTGTTAAACCTACAGCATTATGATTACGCCAGAGGCTGTCGAAATAAGATTTATAACATCAATAATTATTGGATGATTAATGTTAGACATTTGCAGAACATTCACGTCAAATCTTGAATATGAAAATGACATAAACTTAGTTCCGAAAAAAATAAGTATATGCCGATTACGATTATCGGTTGAGCGCCTTTGTATACAGACTGGTAAATATAATGTAATCACTATTGCTAGACAAGAAATATATTATTATTGTTGTAAAACCGCTGATATTGAGGACGAATTTTATTTGTATATATTTGTTCAACACTTGTTCATATAAGAATGAAATACATAAACAATTTTACTATAATAATCCATCTGTTATTTAGTATGTACAATTGCTAAAATCAACCAATAGGTATGAACTGATAAAAGTTTGTTTATTTGTAAAAGAATCATTGAGTATCACATTAAAATGTATAACGTATTTTACCAATTGTTCATCCTCTGTACTTCAATATGCATTTGTTTTGTATATATTCGTGTTTTTTATGTCTCCCACTACTATAGTGGGGGACATATTGTTCTTGCCCTGTCTGTTGGTCTGTTGGCCTGTTTGTTTGCGCCAACTTTTACATTTTGCAATAGCTTTTGCTATATTGAAGATAGCAACTGCATATTTGGCATGCATGTGTATCTCATGGAGCTGCACATTATGATTGGTAAAAGGTCAAGGTCAATGTCATCCTTCAAGGTCAAAGGTCAAACATATGTGTCAAATCGCTCATTTCATTTAACTTTTGCTATATTGAAGATAGCAACTTGATATTTGGCAAGCATTTGTATCTTATAGAGCTGCACATGTTGAGTGGTGAAAGGTCAAGGTCAAGGTCATCATTTGAGGTCAAATGTCAAATATATGGGGACATAGTGTTTCACAAACACATTGCTTGTTGACACTTGTTTTTCCGCGAATGTACATGTTTGCATATACCAATACAAAGCACATGTGACTTTGATTATGCACATTGTTACCGATAACCTATGTAATACATAACAATCAAGCCCTCGCATAATGCAGTGTCAGGCGCGATGGGACGAAACATCTTGGAACAACATGACTGAAACTGTTTCTAACATGCATGTTTCCATTATACATATATTATAATGATTTTAAGTATGGGATTATACGCCAGACAACCTGCGTGTTTGTTGCGGCTTTTGCTTAACGACGTTCAACGTTGTGTTATATGTGTGTCTCGCGCTTGATATACGGCTGCTCGTCTTATGCCATTTAATTATTCAAGTCTGAAACACATGACAACAAGAGTAACACCAACAAAAACTTAAGCTGCCATATTGTCTCTGAAGCACCTGCATAATGACTGATGACTGATAACAATATATATCATTTCATAGCATCCTAAATATTATATGCGTGGGGAAAGAATTCTTGTGCAAGAAATTGGGGGTACGTTTTTACGTTTTTCAATGTATGTGTATTTTATAGCATGCATTAACAGGGTGCAGGATCACGCGACTTTGTGGGTTCCCACTTTTAACTTAAATGGATGCAAACACGACGGTAAGTGGTGCTTTATTTCAAATAACTTAAAAAAAAATGTTCTTTAGAATTTCAACTAGTGCACAAAAGACAGATTTTTATGCTGATATGATAATTGAAATACATCAGAATTACTGTATTTATTAAGCCTGTGTTCTTGTTCAAAATTCGATTTGTACTACACGTTTATGCTTCACGCAACGTGACAGTTTGTCACCGACTTCAGACGTATTCAATGAAGTATTCTTATACCTAAAGATATTGGCAAGAACAACTGTCTTTTATGCACTTAAAGTTTCTGCAAATGTATTTCAATAACTTGAGATATTTGCAAAAAAATATAGTTATTAATGGAATGATTACATTCTGTTCAGCCCGTGTGTAAACCCTTGAAACCCCCGTTGATTCTGCACCTTATTGATAGTGTTTTTGGCACACGGGGACGTTGTTATCGAAAACCTTAAGTACGTTAACATGTGCAATTTCGCCCAGATGCTTATATATTTTATTGTATACAAAGGACAATGACTTCAATAAGTACAATAGTGCAATCACAAAACCTTGACAATATTCGTTGAAGCACTTGGGGATATTCATTTTTGAACAATTTTTACACAAATTAAATTCAAAATTGATGAAAAATTTTGCTTGGAAGCTTGCATATGTATATTCAAACAAACGGCTATAACTCCTCAAAATGCAATCGTAAAATCTTGACATGACGCGCTGTTGCAATTTGAAATAATAATTATATATACATTTGACATAAATTACATTCAAAATGTGAGAGGAGTTTCGCACAGGAGCTTTTGCGACGACTGGACGTGCGGTTGTTCACACACACGCACACACAAAAGGAATTATGCCAACTATTCATACGCCTTCCGGCGGTAGAACAGCGCTAAATATAACAAACGGTAGAACATCTTAAATTGGACAACTAGCTTCATTCGGAGAATTCTGCTTATCTGCTTATCTTAATAGCTAAAGAAAACTAAATAATTAATTTAAACTTGTTGTTAACAGCGATGACAGAGAAAGCATTTTTATTAATTTTACTTGCCGATGATTTTGATCTCGTGTTCGGGGTTCAATGACCGCAAAATCCAGTAAAAACACGTGTTTTCTATCATCATGAATAACTCTGTAACCTTGCTTAACCCTGCTACTTTTCGCTTGTGTCAAATGTGGTCATTACAGGTTTTTACGAGACAAAACATTCGATTTAAGTAGACTATTCACAAAAGTTCGAATCGTTTTATTAATAAGTTGACGTATGCACAATATGATATACGGTTAGCTGTATTCTACCTAGATTGATAATAAGAATGCCACTTAAATCCACAGGTTCGTAATACATCTCTGACGTTAAACTCAAAAGGGAGATAACCCTGCGATGAGTTTGCCTAATTGTACTCGTGGGTTACAGGTATTCGATACGATTGTGGTGAGTGTATCGTTCGTGGTTGACGTGGCGCTACAACGGGGCCTCACACACTTCAAGGTGCAGGACGCTCTCCTTATCCTCTCCTTCCTGTTGCCATGGAGAGTTATAAGAGTCGTCATCAGAACGTACACTTTCTGAGAGTCTGTCCAGCCGCCCCTTCCGGTCATAAACAATATCCGGCATCGTTTATCGTGTTGGTATATTCAGCCTAACTCTGGGTAAATGGGGATGTGCAGTCCGTACAGGTTAATGAGGGACGACACATTTATCCAACAAAAGAGATGTACACAGTACATGAAAGCTAAAAGTGTCGTCTCCGATTAGCCTGTTTGGACTGCAAAAGCCAACTGAGACGACATTTAACGCACATTCATTAAGCTCCATTTTCCCAAACCGCGGCTCATATCTGTTTAATTGCGTTCTGCTGCATACGAACAAATCACTGTTTGATTGTTTAAATTAGCTTCATGGGAACCATTATTGTTATGCACATATCATTTTAAGAACAAGAACTTCTAAGTCATTGTGTTCACACATACATAGCTGAGGAGCAGCCAGAACACATCGCTGTTATTTATATTGTTTGGTGCGCGCAATTCAGTGTAATGTGTGCCTTTGTTAGTTCGCGGGTGTGTGTAAACTGCGTTGTCGGGCTGTCCGGTTAGCACAGAAGTGTGTACATGCTGAAGACCGAACCAAGTTTAATAACTTTTCTTGAAAACCCCAAATATCCAAATTATAGATATAATTAAAAAATACCAAACTTTTAGTTTAGTTAAAATCATTAGGTATGATTGCTTGTAAACACTCCTTTCCCCTCACATAATGCAGCCTCGGGCGCGAAAGGACATATTAAACATAGAAATATCTCAAGAATGCTCCCACAATGATTGAACCCAAAACCTCTCGGCCGTCAGGCGGACATCAAATCAACTTCGTTAGATCTCCCACAAAACGCCAATTACTTCTTCTATTCAGGAAAAGGACTTGCGAGCGTTTCAATAAGCCTTTCGATCAAAGCAATTGGATTTAATCAATCGAGCTAAAAGTAAATATGTTTAACGTAAATATCAAATTACACAATCTCGGACATTGTACAGTACAAACGCCTGTCGTACGCATGCAGGTCTGATAGTGGCCGTGCTAGATCACGAGCACTTCCGGCTCAAGATGCTGTACAAGGAGAAGAAGATGATTTCAACACAACTTGAAAGGCTGGGGGAAACCAAAAAGCGATGGGACGTAGGGAATTATTGTTGTTGTTCTCATACAATCTTTGTAATATTTTGGAGAATATATTTTCTTTAAACCTTATTGTGTAACGAAAATTAAAGCTTTTTTTGAAGCATAAATGTCTAAATGTACGATTGAAGCCGTGAAAGAGCTTGCTATTGCCACATTTTTCTACTATACTCTTTTACTTAAGATTGAAACAATCATGCAATTACCATTAATTAATTTACTAAGGTAATTAATGATACTGCGGTGGCGAGTGCACATTCCCACTAGGCGTCCAGATGAACGCGACTAATCACGCCATCGTCTAGACGCGTGTGCATCTCACACGACCCTACCATGTATGATACAGAACAAAGTGTCAATTTTTTGCCACGTCTACATTTGTTACCCCCAACCACACTCCGCCTGCACACACGCGCAAAACAAACACACAAACTGTAAAGCATAAAGCAGTGCCATTGCCCCTGCATGCGTATGTACGTCCAAAAATGCGACCTCCAGAAACTTTGGTTAGCAAATGCCAATTTTGAAATAAATTTATCATATTTAAAACAGTGTAAAATAACAAGTAGAACAGTTTGTAAGTAAAGTCCCGGTTACTTAAAGAACGTGTAATCAGTGACATGTATGTTGTGTTTGTAGATATGCTAAAGGTATTTTATCCTCTATCATTGATTCCCTTGCCCCCCCCCCCCCCCCTGCGCACCGACGAAACTGTCATCGATAAAAGTTTTAAAGACGAAAAATCGAACGTCGTCTTAAGAAGTAAAAAACCATGAAAGTGACGGCTTGCGGATGCCATTAGTTAATGCGGAACAGTAAGTCGCGGCTTGAAAAAGGACATATGATCCGCGCTCTAGGGAAATATGGCTTAATGCAAGCAGTCCGCAATAAGGGACACTATTTTCAACTGCTATGGTAAGACTGCTATTCCTCCAGCGCGACGCATATACATTCAATACTATTTCGTGGAGTTTAAGGACTTTCATGGACTTAATGAGCGTGAAACTGTTTACGATGCACGTGCTACGAGATTGTGATGGAAATTGATCTGCGGTACTTTCAACGGCACAGAGATTCCATTATAAAATGGTGGAGTTTACAATCGTACATGATGAAACCCCCTTTGACGAATAGCATTCAATGAGCCTCGCTCAGGGAAACCTGGGCTAAATGAACGTGCTTAAAGTGTCGTCCCACATTAGTATTGCAGTCCGCACAGGCTAATCAAGGACGACACTTTCCGCTTGTAAGGTATTTTATTTTAAAGGAAGTCTATTGAAGTCATCTACACAAAAATCCAGTTCAGGCGGGAAAATGTCGTCACTGATTGGCGGACTGCACAGACTAAACTGTGACGACACTTAACGCCTATGTATTAAGTCCGTAAGCCCCGTTTTCCAAGAACGCGGCTCTAATAACCTTACAATAGAGAACCAGAAAACATTAAAAAATACTACTGAACATAAAAACATTCTAACATAGTTCCATCAAGATCGAGTCACACATATGGTTTCTAGAGAAGAAGCTTTGACTTGGTGATTTCTTATTATTACTTATTATTACAGTACAATAAGACTTTTTTTAATTAGAATGATTGATCGATTTAAAATAAATATGTGTGTTATCAACAATGGCAGAATGTGCCATTGATCAAAGGTACGTAACCGCTGATGGTATAATTTATTGGAAGAGTCAACGAATCAAGTCAAGTCAATGTTATTTTGAAAATAAAGGCCTCCTGCCGAAAATACATAGTTTAACATTTTATCTAACTGTAAGATCATAACAGAGTTGTGTCTAGATCATGTTTATAAAAAATATATACGGGTTGTGTGAAATATAACAATGTACACGATTAAGTTATTTATATTTTTTATTTTAACATAGTTGTAATCATCATCATCATCATCATCATCATCATCATCATCATCATCATCATCATCATCATCATCATCATCATCATCATCATCATCATCATCATCAATATCATCATCCATATCATCATTCATATCATCACAACACTGCCGTTAATCACGGGCGCCACCTCTATTTTGAGGTGCATTAGTAAATGAGCCAATGCTATTTCCGAGGTGGGGCTTAGGCCCGGTTGTTTTTTAAATTTATCTGATAATTGTACAGGGTTATTAGGTGTTATGTTTATTTTCAACATATTACGCCTTATTTTTTAAAAAATCGGCCATTGTAGAGCAATTCAGCGAAGATAAATGTACAAATTATGTACACAATATATAATTATTGTGCTAAGGTACAATTATCATTAAATTTCAAAACATTCCGGCATGAGCGCCACCTTGGAAGGTGCATTGGCTCATTTATTAATGCATCTCAAAAATGAGGTGGCGCCCGTGATTAACGGCCGTGCACAAGCAGTAAAGATAAAGCTGAGCATTGTTAAATCAATAAACACAAACTTTTAAATGGATATGTTGTTATAGTCTCAAACAAATACCACCAAGTATAGACATTTACTCTCTGATGAACGCAGGAGGAAGTTTTGTTAAGTTGTTTAATACAGAGCAATGACTGCGCACTTGAACCGCCTCTTGAGGACTGTGATTGTTCTGCTGAACAAGGAAGCTGGTATATTGAAAACAATAATTGTTCACTTGAGACTAATTGATGTCTTAAGCACATTCACATCTGAGTAAAACCATAAAATCGAGTATGTATTCGAAAAACTGTTTTGTATATAAAAATCATTGTTCACTACTAATTGTTTCAGATGAATCATTTTTAATACTTACAAGTTAGCATTCTATCAGATTTTTAAACGCTTTTAACACAACTGACGAATGCAAAGTAATTGTGGTTGACTTTCTCATTGCTATTGATGTCATATGTCATACTATATAAATAGCACTCGATTCTAAGACAAGACATTCATCCTTACAACTATATACTCAATTGTTGTCATTATAATACAATTATACAATAATTTGATACCTCGACGTGGCGTTGGTCTTTTCATAGAAAGTTGCATTATAAGCTATAAAAGTGATGAAGAGGAAGACATTTTCTAAGATAAATTTAACATTCGGGAAACAATGAATCATTTTAAAAACAATCACTTTGAAAAAGGGGAATTTTCTGGAGGTTTCAACGAGCTTTATTTCTTATTTTAAAGCGGGACTGCACGATTTTTGTATGTGTTAAACTGTAATAGATTGATAAAAATATGTTACAATAACACACAATAGGCAAGAGCAATTATGTATTGAAGACGAATTTCATAAAAGGAAGCAAAGACAAATGAGCGCCCCGAGCCAATTGTGACGAAGATGTTTTGTACATATTTTCCTACAATAACCGAAGAATTCGTCTTTTTATTAAGATCGGAGTTAGTATTCGTGTGTCGTATGAATAGATTTCGCTGCAGGAAATTAAAATGATCCGTAAAACTAAATGTACATTCACATCGTACAAATTCGACTGTACATATATTTTCGATTTCAGAATGAAATATCTGGATTATTTCGCATTTTTCGACAGATGTTCTTATTAACTTTTATTTTAATTAATATTGAAATATATGTGTAATAAGTTTTTTTTACAAATTTTCAATAAATAAATAACTACACTGTATTTGACAAAATCGTGCAGTCCCGCTTTAACATTGAAACTCGACATTGAACATTGCAATATGCTATGCTGTTAATAATCATAATGAATGATTTTGTTTTTGAAGTTACATGTTTATCAGGTAAAACGAACTCTTTAATATGCAAACTAATTTTATTGAACTTTGACATATACATATATTTTCAAATAATAATATGTTTTAATTGTGTTGAAAGAAAAAAGTAAATAAAAAAATAAGTCTACGAAATACACGTATTTGTAAATTGAAATAACCAAAAGTTTTAAAAGTTATCTGACAAAAACATAGGAACACGATAAAAGGTCAATATTATTATGATTTACGACGCATAGGTCCTACACTATATTTGATTAACGATTACTAACGATACGTTTGATTATAAATAGTATTTGTCCAAAATTGACAAAAAAAACAATATTCAAATTAAAAAAGGTAAGTGTGTGCTAAGTATGAGCGATCATCATCATCATCATCATCATCATCATCATCATCATCATCATCATCATCATCATCATCATCATCATCATCATCATCATCATCATCATCACACTTATGTTTTCTTGTTAAAGATCTTCATTTTTCTCTGCTGACAATGGTTTTTAAAGACGTGGACCTTTTGTAATAGCATTGCAAGATTGACGAATTTTAATTATGTATTTTAGAAGCTTCTCTCGTATTGGGTCAATAATTGGTTGATATATATTTCATATCGAAATCACCCTTGTTTACATGCCTACGATATATATAGACATTCATTGATAAAAAGCATTCACGTGTTTAATATGCGCGTGGCTTTATGATGTCTTGTATTAGCAGCTCATAATTAAAAGTATTGTAAATTCACTTGAATGAATCTTTGCCTCAATAGTGTACATCTTTTGTTCGTAAAATAATGTTTATACAAGATTGTTTCCCATTTGTTCGTAGAACATTTAGTAAAAACTTTAAAAGGCAAAACTACATAAATCATCTCTTCTTCTGCATTTACACTTTTGCATTGATATTTCATGCACATGGCATTCTCGGTAATCATTTTCTAGTGAGTTCTTTATTCCGTTTGTTAACTGATTCGTCTTGCAATTTTTACAACATGCAGTACATCATTACGATACTAGAACAGATTTTGCATATGGCCACTCCTAATTAGTTTATGTTTCACTTTCACAATTTTAGATTGACCGGGTGGTCCTGTTGAAAATTGAATACAAATTTTGTTACTAATGCATGCATTCAAAAAATTCAATACATATTTTGTTAGTAATGCATGCATTCGACATCTTTTTTTTTATTCAATTTACTGACTGACGACCATTTTGGATTAATTATTTTATCAACATACACAAAGTCCATGTACACCTACAAAAAATGTGTTTATTGTGTATCTGAATGTTTCAAAGAATTGAATATAAAGAACATATAGTTAAAATTTAATTATATAGTTAAATATTGTAAAATCAATAAGACATCAAGTTGCATATATTGCGTTCGTTATTGTGTTAAACCCTGTTTAGCATTTATCCTCTACGGATTGATGATTGGTGTTTTGTGGCTTGTTTTCAAGTGTTGTAATTTAGACACATGACTGAACAATATATGATTGTGAGTGTTCTCCTTAATAAGGAAGATTTAGTGCGGATTTTCTATTCATTTCTTTACTCTTCTAGTGCATGTAATTGATATATAAAGCACATGCTTAACTTAACAATACCATCTTATGACTATGTTACTTGTTTTTTTCATGAAACCGATTATCTTTATAAATAATTAATTTGGAAGATTGATATTTATATTTAATGCGCATTCAATCAGCATACATTATTACGCTTTTTTTCGCTCCCATCCCCGCACTCTTTGACAAGAATTACATTCATATGAATACAAACACAATTAATATCATTATATTTCAATGCATCGCATGCGCCACAATCTAATTCTTATTTCTTATCAAATTGAATAAAACATTCATTATGGTCCAAATAACTGTCACATAATTATAAAAATATATGACAGTTCTGAAATGTTCTGCATTTGAAGATCAAAATCGCAAAAAAAAAAAGAAATTTAAAGTGTAAGCATAAACAATACACCCCTTGTTTTGCAGAAAGAAGCCATTTCAGGTTCGTACCCATTCATTAGGTAATTCTTGTTTGTTAGATAGAGGCCATTAAATCTTCACATCCATTGACTAGAACTAACGAACACGGCATGTAAATAGCCTGATATGCGGAAGTTTGTTTTCTTCGTTTCTGTTACAAATGCATTGATGAAATTATTTATTGTTCACTTTCAAAGATGATAATTAAAAACAAAACAAAGAAAATAAGCATACTTGTGGACGACACAGCCACTAATAAAAAAAACGCTGCACCGGACGTCTTGGGTTAAATGCCAACAAGTGGCGTTATCAACATAAACACACAGATACTAAAATGTTTCCAATTGCACCACACGGTGATGCCAACCTATAACTGGTGTTCAACTAGAAGTACGTTACCGTATTAACGCACTTTCATATAAACCAGACTTTGGCTTTGAACACCTAGTATGACGTTAAAAAATAATAAGACAAAACGAACCCCGCCTCATCAAACCCACGAACTTTGAAATTGTTGGGCGCCGAGGACCGAAAGACCAGCAAGCATTTCTCCGAGTTTTTTTTTCAAAATTACGCGTGAGGTCAAAGGTCATGTCCGTCGGTCGGCAGATTCTTCAGAAAACGAAAACTCCTAATGAGTCCGTGAACAACTATATAGAACTTGGGCGGGGACAGCTACTGCAAGCGTTTATTTGTTTTCATTACTATTTGTATCAACAAGCATTATATAAATACACTTAAGATGGAGGAACAAAGCTTAAAATTACACTTATCGTGTTTGTATATCCTGCCAAAGGCTAAGATATATATAATTGGCGTTTTTCGTCAGTCCTCCCGTCCGTCAGTCTGTTCGTCTGTCACAATTTTGTCAGGGCTATATAACAAAACTATATAAGATATAAACATGACACCTAATAGATGTAATGATATCAATGAAACGTACCATGCACAATAACCCTAACCCTTCACATTACTAAATAAGAATTATTGCCTTTTGTTGATGTTGTATCATGTAACTTTTAAGATCTTTATGTCATACGCGATATAAGATTTCAACATGAAACTTCAAGGATGTAAAAGTATCAACGAGGAGAAGTGCCATACACAAGAACCACAGCACTACCTATTCCTAAATAACATCCATGGCCGTGTTTAGTTTTTGTCTGATTAACTGTTGAGGTCTATATCTCAGATACTGCACAATATTACTAAATCAAACGTCATTTGTGTATACATATTCGCGATGGAAAAACCATGCACACTTTCTTCACTAGTCAATAAATAAGAAGAAAATTGCATTTCCTTTTGAATTCAGAAAAATTATAAGGGGTTGAGTTAGTAATCAGTGATCAACACTAACTCTTCTGAGCCAGGAATTCTTGGGCTCCCTTCTTCTGAAATTTTGGAGACTGACCATACTTCAGGTAGTCAAAAAATGATGACACTGTTTATACCGTATTTTTGGGGTTATGACAAATCTGAACCATAAGTTGTTAACTCCTCTTTCATATTTGGTTTCAGATCGAACTTCAAAGTGACCTCTGTTCAATACTTGTTGTCATGTGTTATTTTAGATCGCAAGCTTATTTAACAAATGTCAGTAACATTTAAGTTAATTATCGGAAGTTTAAAAAAACTAGTATTTTCTATAATGCATGTATATATGCTTGCTCGTTGAGGATTGGTGTATCTGACTTGGCGAGGCCTTACAGCTGCTGGCAAGTCATCAAGAGGGCTTGGTTAAGGTCATGGTTTCAACAAGACCAAGTGTGGATCTCGCCGGGCTTATTGGAACAAGCAGAACGCCCTCAATCAGCACAGAAAGCGTTAAAATGTTTATAAAATTGTATTTTCTTTCATTCTTGGGGATTTAGTGTACCAGCCCATTGATTGATACATTTTCCCCATAACATTTAACATAATATAACACAGTCAACAAACTGCCACAAATCCCCTGAAATTATTGATTGATAGTGACATGGGGTTATTTACGCACAAATGATTCACAGTCGTTCCCATCTTCCGTGCCTTTGGACCGTTAGACCTGCATTGTGTAAACACTTACGGATGATTTGTATAGTGATAAGAGACTATTTAGCGTAAGTTAGTTTTATAAGAGAAAATTTCGTTGTAAAAAAAGATCGGGTTTATTCTGAGTTCGAGATTTTTTCTTATTGCTACTCACAAGCACTGCGACAAGGAACCAGCATAAATAATTGTTTTGTTTTGTCGATGGGTTTAAGCGGAATGATCAGTGGCTTTTTTTTCGAATGTCATAAAGTTTGGACATTCTGATATCGCGAATCGAGAATTTTTTCATAACTCAAACATGATTCCGCTGTTGTTAGTTTTGACATAAGACACATGATTTAAGAAAATTTATAGGAAGAAAAGAGGAAGATTATGTTATGTTACACACCAAATATAAAACCCCTGACCCCTTCCGTTTTCTACGAAAAATATTTTAGAAGTTATCGATATTTACTATATAAATACTTTTCCCTGAATGTGGCAAGTTTTGACCCCATGGGGGCATGATTTGAACATTTGTCGCAGGGGACTACATTAGGACGTCACAAGCAAACTAACAAGCGTCTGGACCCTGCTGCTTCAGAAAAGAAGATTTTCAAAGTTTTCACTTAAACATATTATTGAACAAATAACCCATAGGACTGGGGCAATTTTAACCAAAGATGGATGATTTTAACAAAGTTGCTAAGGACCAGAATACGATGTGAAAAAAATAAATAAAATTAATCCCTGTGCTACCGTTTTAAGAGATTTTTTTAAATCTGTTAGTCTGTTAATATTTCTTCATCATTAAATTTTGTCATTTGTCGTGGTAAGTTTTTGCCCGAGTGACGATATGAAATAAAATGTGCAGAGGACCACAATAAATTGGTACATGCTAAAAACCAAACCTCTTGCCTTGCGGTTTCATGGATGACATTGTTTAAGTGTTTGCTCCATATATATAAAGCAAGTAACCGTCAGGAAGTGGCAAATTTTTACACCGGGGTATTGTTTACAAAAAAACAACATTTTAAAACTTGGGACGCATCGAACGATCAACAAGAGTGACTTCTAAATATTCCCTCCCTTAACTACTTTCACCTTAGGTCGTATTTTGGAACGGAAGTAGTCCGTTTCTAATTCAGTTGAAATACCATGAGTACCATTGTTCAGATTGTTTCATAATGAGTTGACAGATAACGTCTAGATTGTTCAAAGTTTCACTCGCAAAAGAAAAACGTCTTAGCCCACTGGCACTCATATTTTTTCAGTAGACTTTAGCCGTTTTCAACTCAGCAGATATACCATTAAAAGCAAGTTTTATGAGATTTGGGTAAGCATTTAACTTCTTGAATGTTATTAATATTTTCATTTAATTTGACATTTCAATCTAGTTTTTGAACGTTTCTTGTAATTTACCCAATTGTAATTAAGACCCATATTTTTACAAAGTTTCGTCAATATTTGAAATAAATATAGTCTCTAGTGAAAACAATGTACATTTTCATAACGGACAATGTAGGACCGATGATAAACAATGATCAAAATAATATCACAAAAGACCACGGTAAGCAAGTCGTGCTCATGAGAACAAATAAGGATTCTTGCTCGGTGCCTATGTGTTAGATACGACAGAGCACTTTGACAGGGTTTATATTCAAAGATTTTGTTAAAACTGGTAAATGGAATTTCAGTTTTATTGCTTACACATACTATACAATTTGCAATAAACGTCTTTTCATCATTACAATACTATTGTAAGTATACATAATTCATCTTCTGAAAACAAACTTGTAGACCAGACAGATGTTTTTATGGGATAAATCAACAATACTTATTCAAGTGCATAAATTACGGGATTGTTCAGGTTTTGTATATACTTCCGACATCACTTTGTTTTGATTAAACACTTCTCACTTGCAATAGACCAGCTGGCAATAATCTTCCTTGTTAAGAAGAACTCGTACTGTTCTCAAGCAGTGGTTGAAGAGTGCGGTTATGACTTGGTTTTAAAAACGTCCGTCTGCAGTATTTAAATGGCTAATATCAAATTATTACAATTTTAATGTGATAATAAACACATGAAACGTCAAGTTTTTATAAACAGTGTTTACACTGACTTTTCTGAGTAAGATGTTTTTTCGTATAGACATTTTGATTTTGCGAAACGATGTTTTTTTTATAGTTCAACGATATATTTGAATGAGTCCGACGGACTTCCTTGACACAAAAACAAGGCGTTCGAGTCTTTTTTCCCGTAAATGTCGAACACTGATTAGTAATATGCGTTTGTGTTGTATGTATTGAACACTTTCATCACTATATGGCACAGTGACCACTGTACATTCAAGTTGAAACAACGCCATGTTGTTACGTGGGTGTATTGATGTAGGACACAATTTGTCTCATACAAATACTCTAATGATTTCATGCCGTGGCATTTCGAAATGTACACACGCGTCTGTCCAATTGTTAATGGAGCCTATTGTGTGTATCTGGTTTCACTATGATATCACAGTATCATCAGGGATGATAATTCATTATTATGAGCCTCGTTTGAGACAAACTGAGCTAATATCTCTGCGTAAAGTGTCGTCTCATAGTTCGCAGTGCAATTGGTCCATGCCTAACAGTGACGTCGATTCCCGCCTTGACGGGACTTTTATAAAGCAGCCACTTCGTTAAAACAAAACTCCATAAATCGGAAAGTTTCGTCCCAGATAAGCCTGTTTGCACTTTACAGGCTTATCTCGGAACGACAATACATATATGTTAAGGCCTTGTTTTTTTTTAAAAGGAACAAAAGGGTTGTGTCACAAGTTGTAACACATAATCTCGCAAGTTTGAACAAAGCCGTTTTTTTCCATATCAGCAATATACCGGAAGCGCGCTTGCGTTAGCTTTTGGAGCCTCTTATGATCATTGAGTCGAACGCTCCAGACTAGCAGTTAAATGTATGACAAATATGTTCTATCATGTATAATAACAATGTTAGAAGCATACGGAACGGTTTCAACAAGTTATGGAATCTGCAATCATGTGGAATGATTGATCAGTGATTTTATTTCTTTTGTATTACCTTATTAGTCAATCATCTTACTGAAACTGTATAACGTGGTTGATCAATTATCTTACGTTATGATCTGACATTATTTGCCGAGTATCTCACTGAAAACTTAATTACGTTATTGATCGATGATCTAACATTGTCGATTAATTATCTCACTGCAACTGTATTGCGTTATTGATAATTGATCATAAGTTATGGCCAAATGATCTTACTTGTTTTACTATCAATCTTCTTACGTTATGGTCATAATCTCTAACATTATTGATCAATGATTTTACATTATTGACCGATGCTCTAACGTTATTGAGCAATGATTAAACGTTATTGAGCAATCATTATACGTTATTGACAAATGACTTTGCGTTATTTACATATTATTATACGTTATTGGCCAATGCTATAAAGTCATTAACCAATATTAACACGTTATTGACTGAGGCTCTTACCATATGACCCGATGATCTTTCGTTATAAATTTTACCGATTATCTTACGTTATTAACGTATGATCTTAAGTTATTGGCCAATGCTCTTACGATGTTAACTGTTGTCAATATAGGAATAGATTATCGCCCCTGACGGTGTCGCGGCGTTCTACTGCGGCGGCGAGTGCACCTTTCCGCTAGATTAACACATAAACGCCAGCGTTCAGGCGCTTGTTCATTTTATACGACCCTATCATTTTTGTATATTGTAAAATTGTTTATGTTTTACGATGTATAGATTTCGTTATCACCATCCTCATAACACTTTTAAAATATATTAGGCTTAAAGGAATGCAATAAACCCCTAATGCGTACTTGACTGCAGACATCACGCCCTATAGAAACTGTGGTACGCGAAAGCAAATTTTTACATACATTTATAATTGTGAATACAGTTAAGAATAACTCAAACAATGATGTTTAAGTATAGTTCCGGCTATTTATGTTCAATGACATACATTTCTACTTGGCTCGCTTGCGGACGATTCCCTGTGACCTTGACATTGCAGCAAATGTGCTTTTTAAGGTAATATAACACTTATTCCAGTGCCCATATGGTCCCATTATAAAACTGACAACTTTTCTTGCCTTTCCGACGTATCAATTTTTTCGAACCAGGTATCATTTAAAAGATGGATCTGTCTTCTTCTATTTATTGCAATCAAAAACATACCGTCTCTCAACTTCTTAGAAAGTACATCGCTGTCGAATGCACTCACCGTAGAAAAACATGTTTCGGAAGTCTCATTGCAACAAAAGCCCCCACGCGATAAAAAAAAACACCCACCTTCATCTTTTAAGTAAACTTCCAATCCAAGGAATGAAAGTACTCCATACATATACAGGATATTACAAATAGCCACAAAGACATGTCTAACATTGTTAAATGGCTTATATTCAAGAAGATAAAAGGAAGTCTGTAGAAACTTATGACCACGGACAGATACACAATGATTAAGTGTTGTGCAACCTTAGGGCGGCGCAATCAAATATTCAGGTGCGGTAATCCGGGATTTATCGATTTCTGTAATTGTCTATATACATATATACTGTTTGTAAACATTGAAAGTCTTTGTACTTCAACTCCTTCTCTGTTTACAGGTCGAGTCTTATCGTATATTAACCCTAATCTGTTTACAGGTCGACTCATATCGTTTGGATGATTTCAGTGTACGTTATTTTGCAACAAACCGTAAGCGGATTCTAATGTTGTTGAAGAAATTTCGGAAATTCCAAGAATATTTTCCGTAAAATGATACTCAAATAATATCTGCATGATAAAGCGCGGTAAAACACATTATTTTGTACAAAAGGGAAAAATCAACACAATATGTTTAGGTTCGGTAAATTTTGCATGAAATTTTTATTAACAAGCATGAAAGCTGCACTAATACAACAATACATGTGACGTCAATTAGATGATAAATTATATACTTAAATAAATATATTTAAATATTTCTTCTGCACTACTTTTTGCTCGCCGATGCCTCGACCGAAAGTAACGGCAACAACGCGTCGGTGGAATTGAATATAGGATATGCATGGAACATGGGAATTGTGTCATTTTGTCATGTTCGCCTGGGAAATCGCAAAGTCGAAATGTTTAAGTCACGTCTAAGTTTCTCAAGATTGAGACAACATCAATAATAGCAAAACCATAATTTGTCGGTCTGTCAAAATAAATCGCGCAGAGTTTGAATGTTGAATGCTACGCAATGAAAAACAACAACTGCACTGAATTTGATTTAAAACAAATGCGTCTTTATTCATTTCTATGTGACACTTTTGCAGATCATATTTTTATAATAACATACATATTTTCGAATCTGAAACAAGCGGCATGGCCGAACATATATATAGGACCCAATAGACTATTACCGAAATGAACTAGCCAGTTGACTTGTGAAAATCCCACCAATACCACGATGCAAACAAAGTTTACGAACTTAATCCACCGATGGAAGTTTCACTCAAATAATAACGGTTTACAATCGACACAATCAACTTTTCCCGATTGAAGCTTGACTCTGGACAAACCAACCTACACCATAATCTCGACCAACAGACGATTTATTGCATATTTTAATCAAACGGAGGATTCCGAAGATAGTCAATGTATCACGGTTGCCAACACCTCGGAATAAATCACATTATCATATTACATCCAACAATGGAAATTTAATATTAGTATTAATGGTTAATACATATGTGATTTCGAGAGGATTTTCAAGTATTCAGGGTTGTTTGTATCAAATTATAAATGGGATTTAAGCTTGCTTATTTATTCAAGGGTTCAAGTATAAATTTCTGCTTATAAAGTTTACAAGTGTCGGGTTTATATTTGCGAGCTATTGGAGCTTTAGTTATGGGAAAACCGGGCTTAATGCAAGTGCGTAAAGTGTCGTCCCAGATTAGCCTGTGTAGACCGAACAAATTAATCAGGGACGACACTTTCCGCCTGGATTGGATTTTTGTTTAGAAGGAATAGCTTTCAAACAAAACCTTCTATAAAGCTGAGAGTGTCGTCCCTGATTATCATGTGCGGGCTGCACATGTTAAACGGTATTTGGAATGCCACTTGACGAAAGTGCAGTAAAGGGTTCTCTTATAACCGGGCTCATATTTTCAACGCTTGGCTTGATTCATGTTTGTTTTGCCATGAAATGCAACAGCGTTAACACCGATTCAAAACATAAAATGATAATAAACCTGTTTATCCAAACATCAGATCGACCTTTGAATCCATTGTAATTTGTTGTTCACGCGTAGGCACAGATGCAATCGAACAACGTGCACAATCTTCGTGACGGACAACTTGTTAAAATGTTTTAAATGTTAACTACATGAAGTCCAGCTAAAACGAAGTATAAAATACAGTTTAAAATCGACGTCTTTACCGTAACGACGTGCATAAAATATTAATTACAATACGTATTTGTTGAAAAATGGCTTTACCCTTGCGAAAAACATTGTTCAATATAAAACATTGTCTCTAGCCGCTGCTGTTAAAACCCTTTAGGTGGTACTGCAGATATTTCAAACGGGAGTAAATGTGGCACCGGGTCAGTCAGTAAACGAAGCACCTTAGTACAACATTATGTTCCATACATCTTCGTAAAACAGAGCAAACATATGCGGTATGTTAATCGAATGATTATCAAATTTGACGTGAACCATGTTTTGTATTCAATAACAAAACAGACAAAACATGTATATGCCCATATTGCACACGAAAAGAAAAACGTAAGCTCCATAGCGTCAATTTTATCGAAATTAAATTTAGAGATGCATCTAAGCTTTCTGTAGATTTTATAAATTCAAGAAATCCAAGCATGTGCATTAAGTGTGCGTAAAGTGTCATTCTAGACCCAGCCAGAGTGTGCTGAGTGTGCACAGACTAAGCAGGGACAAAACATTCCGTGACACTGGATGTTGACAGAGTGTGCACAGACTAAGCAGGGACGAAACATTCCGTGACACTAGATGTTGGCAGAGTGTGCACAGACTAAGAAGGGACGAAACATTCCGTGACACTTGATGTTGGCAGAGTGTGCACAGACTACGCAGGGACGAAACATTCCGTGACACTGGATGTTGACAGAGTGTGCACATACTAAGCAGGGACGAAATATTCCGTGACACTAGATGTTGGCAGAGTGTGCACAGACTAAGCAGGGACGAAACATTCCGTGACACTGGATGTTGGCAGAGTGTGCACAGACTAAGCAGGGACGAAACATTCCGTGACACTAGATGTTGACAGAGTGTGCACAGACTAAGCAGGGACGAAACATTCCGTGACACTGGATGTTGGCAGAGTGTGCACAGACTAAGCAGGGACGAAACATTCCGTGACACTAGATGTTGGCAGAGTGTGCACAGACTAAGCAGGGACGAAACATTCCGTGACACTGGATGTTGACAGAGTGTGCACAGACTAAGCAGGGACGAAACATTCCGTGACACTGGATGTTGACAGAGTGTGCACAGACTAAGCAGGGACGAAACATTCCGTGACACTGGATATTGGCAGAGTGTGCACAGACTAAGCAGGGACGAAACATTCCGTGACACTAGATGTTGGCAGAGTGTGCACAGACTAAGCAGGGACGAAACATTCCGTGACACTGGATGTTGGCAGAGTGTGCACAGACTAAGCAGGGACGAAACATTCCGTGACACTAGATGTTGACAGAGTGTGCACAGACTAAGCAGGGACGAAACATTCCGTGACACTGGATGTTGGCCCAGTGTGCACAGACTAAGCAGGGACGAAACCTTCCGTGACACTGGATGTTAGCAGAGTGTGCACAGACTAAGCAGGGACGAAACATTCCGTGACACTGGATGTTGACAGAGTGTGCACAGACTAAGCAGGGACGAAACATTCCGTGACACTTGATGTTGGCAGAGTGTGCACAGACTAAGCAGGGACGAAACATTCCGTGACACTTGATGTTGGCAGAGTGTGCACAGACTAAGCAGGGACGAAACATTCCGTGACACTGGATGTTGACAGAGTGTGCACAGACTAAGCAGGGACGAAACATTCCGTGACACTAGATGTTGGCAGAGTGTGCACAGACTAAGCAGGGACGAAACATTCCGTGACACTTGATGTTGGCAGAGTGTGCACAGACTAAGCAGGGACGAAACATTCCGTGACACTAGATGTTGACAGAGTGTGCACAGACTAAGCAGGGACGAAACATTCCGTGACACTGGATGTTGGCCCAGTGTGCACAGACTAAGCAGGGACGAAACATTCCGTGACACTGGATGTTAGCAGAGTGTGCACAGACTAAGCAGGGACGAAACATTCCGTGACACTGGATGTTGACAGAGTGTGCACAGACTAAGCAGGGACGAAACATTCCGTGACACTTGATGTTGGCAGAGTGTGCACAGACTAAGCAGGGACGAAACATTCCGTGACACTGGATGTTGGCCCAGTGTGCACAGACTAAGCAGGGACGAAACATTCCGTGACACTGGATGTTGGCCCAGTGTGCACAGACTAAGCAGGGACGAAACATTCCGTGACACTGGATGTTGACAGAGTGTGCACAGACTAAGCAGGGACGAAACATTCCGTGACACTGGATGTTGACAGAGTGTGCACAGACTAAGCAGGGACGAAACATTCCGTGACACTGGATGTTGACAGAGTGTGCACAGACTAAGCAGGGACGAAACATTCCGTGACACTGGATGTTGACAGAGTGTGCACAGACTAAGCAGGGACGAAACATTCCGTGACACCGAATGTTGGCCCAGTGTGCACAGACTAAGCAGGGACGAAACATTCCGTGACACTGGATGTTGACAGAGTGTGCACAGACTAAGTAGTGACGAAACATTCCGTGACACTGGATGTTGAAAGAGTGTGTACACACTAAGCAGGGACGAAACATTCCGTGACACTGGATGTTTACAGAGTGTGCACAGACTAAGCAGGGACAAAACATTCCGTGACACTTGATGTTGGCAGAGTGTGCACAGACTAAGCAGGGATGAAACATTCCGTGACACTGGATGTTGGCAGAGTGTGCACAGACTAAGCAGGGACGAAACATTCCGTGACACTAGATGTTGGCAGAGTGTGCACAGACTAAGCAGGGACGAAACATTCCGTGACACTGGATGTTGGCAGAGTGTGCACAGACTAAGCAGGGACGAAACATTCAGTGACACTGGATGTTGACAGAGTGTGCACAGACTAAGCAGGGATGAAACATTCCGTGACACTGGATGTTGGCAGAGTGTGCACAGACTAAGCAGGGATGAAACATTCCGTGACACTTGATGTTGGCAGAGTGTGCACAGACTAAGCAGGGATGAAACATTAAGTGACACTTGATGTTGGCAGAGTGTGCACAGACTAAGCAGGGACGAAACATTCCGTGACACTGGATGTTGGCAGAGTGTGCACAGACTAAGCAGGGACGAAACATTTTGTGACACTGGATGTTGACAGAGTGTGCACAGACTAAGCAGGGACGAAACATTCCGTGACACAGGATGTTGACAGAGTGTGTACACACTAAGCAGTGACGAAACATTCCGTGACACTGGATGTTGGCAGAGTGTGCACAGACTAAGCAGGGACGAAACATTCCGTGACACTGGATGTTGACAGAGTGTGCACAGACTATGCAGGGACGAAACATTCCGTGACACTGGATGTTGACAGAGTGTGCACAGACTAAGCAGAGACGAAACATTCCGTGACACTGGATGTTGACAGAGTGTGTACAGACTAAGCAGGGACGAAACATTCCGTGACACTTGATGTTGACAGAGTGTGCACATACTAAGCAGGGACGAAACATTCCGTGACACTTGATGTTGACAGAGTGTGTACACACTAAGCAGGGACGAAACATTCCGTGACACTGGATGTTGACAGAGTGTGCACAGACTAAGCAGGGACGAAACATTCCGTGACACTTGATGTTGACAGAGTGTGTACACACTAAGCAGGGACGAAACATTCCGTGACACTAGGTGTTGACAGAGTGTGCACAGACTAAGCAGGGACGAAACATTCCGTGACACCGAATGTTGGCCCAGTGTGCACAGACTAAGCAGGGATGAAACATTCCGTGACACTGGATGTTGGCAAGGAAAAGACTGATGTTTCGTGAATTAACTCCTTTATGAAAGCTGTCTGCTTATTCACAACTTAAAAGATCTACGCGTGTTTAATATACAAAACACGCGGGTGATGCAAATGTTGAATCAATAGGGATTAAGTCGGGATGTGACGCACAGATGGCGATAATCCCATGTTATGGACAGCTGCATTTCGCTAAGAGGTTTTTGGTGGCCGTAACGACCGTGCGAAAGGCTTATATTAATGTACTTACACGCTTGGCAAACGGGGGCCAGGTTCATTTTTTTTTAATTCTTCTTCTACTGTTGGTGTATGATCACTATTCGTCATGAACTATTTGTGTTGTATCGTCATCGTGTTGCTGGTGATTTTGAACTGTAAAATAATTACTTCTTTAGTTAGTTCATTGAAACCTATTAATTTTCGTTCGATTTCATCGAAAGCCAAAGGCTTTTTGCATGCTTTCGTGTCCGTTTCCTCGGTAGAGTCAGTAATATATGTATTTGGTGAGATATAAAGAACAAGTACTTGTGTACTTGGGGGGTGGAGGGATCTTAAGAACGGTTATAATTTGGGGATCGTACATGTGACCTCCATGTCACTATGATACAGTAGATGCAAATACATATACATACAGTTATATGTACACTGATATTAAAAGTAAAATAACCTCCATACTAATTAAATTCGAAACAATTGTTTGCATATGTGAAATAGTATTTTTTCTCGAACTAGATTTGGTATTTTTAGACTAGTGTACACACATTTGTTTGGCGTATTATATTTGGATTCCCTCTTCTAAATTACTTAATCATAAATGTAAACAATACTTGAGCTTAATATATATATAATTTGACATTTCCAATAATCCCCATTTACATCCGAAATAAAGCATCTAATTAAATCCAGTCGTCGAGAATGCAAATTGTTATAATAATATGACGCAAGTGGTATTTGTTATTAACGTATATATTGAAAATGTTACACTCGAAGACAACTTAGCGATATCAAAGATGTAAACCAATTGAGTAGCAACCTATTAACATGACAATTCCGTTTGGGTAAATGTATGAAAACCAAGTTATATCAGTATTCATGAAATATTTGTGTATATATTAATATATCGTCTGTTGCAGATATTAATACAATTAAATACCCGTATTGTTACACACGTAACACGTTTTGTTATTGACTAATACCGTCACTATTGTTTTGTTGTAAAAACAAATCAACAGACACTAAAATATCAAGGTAAAGTTATAAATCAATAAAAAATATTGCACATATCTATATAATTACCTCCTGCAGATTCACATGCCTTGTAAATACTCTGATGTAAACGGATATAATAATGTATGCAACGTATAATGAATCCAGTAAATTGATGTAAACCGTTTAAAGCGAATACGTTGACAAACAGACGTTTGCGGATGCCATCTATCAAAATAATTTTACAAAGTCTGAATGGGGGTAGACAAAGTACATTATAACAGTTACTGCAAAAATCCCAGTTCCTTATTTGCTGTCACCATATTAAAGTTTGCTTATAAATATCGCAACTGTAAATGACCGCCGTTTTTAATATGAAAATTAACGAACAGACATGTCTTAACTTAATTCAAATAAGTATTAAGCGACTCAGATAGCATAGCATGAACTGTTGAACGGACGTTCTGAGCAAGCACATATACATTTGTGCCACGCGCCAGGAAAAGCGGGGCTAAAAGAATAAGAGTAAATTGTTGTTCAAGATTACACTGTGTAGTCCGCTTTTTTCGTTTAAAGACAGATTTTCTGAGCGAAAATTCCTACCTACGCGCAAAGTGTCGCCCTTGTTGTGCCGGTGCGGAATGCACAGGGAAACATATGACGCCACTTTACGCACATGCACTAAACCCCGTTTTTCATGAGAGTGGCTCATACATGATTTATTTACTAGTGTCCTTATAAAATGTAATAAATGCATTTTATACCGTTTACCAGTTTCTTGAAACAATCGGGAAGCCTTATGTGTCGCTACATGGTTTTTATTTGTTATATTGCACTCATGAATATTTAAACTGTGCAGAACGTTGAGAAAAAAGTCACCTAAAATGGTTTCGTTTTTTTACCCTTAAAGGTAATATTACGGATATTTAATGGACTTTTGACTTTATGGACTCTTAAACACTAAACAATAAAGAAATTACGGTTGCACTGATTTCCATTCAATTAGAAAAACATAACAAACCTATACGTAGTTCAGATCTTGAAATATTTTTCTTACGATTGCATCGGTAACTGCTGAGGGAAGATTTTTATTTTATTTAACAAATAGGTTTAATGTTATGATATTTGTATTTTCAAACGCACCGGCATTTTCGTAGATCAAATGCGAACTTTTCCAATGCATTATACAATGTTGAAAACGTATAACAAACCAATAGCTCAACATTAACACATAACATTCGCTAATTTTCATGGTCATTGCGTAACATGAGAGATGTTGGAGAGATGTTGTAATTCAGAAAATCGACACATTAATTACAATACGAGGCCAACCTTTGGCATGTTGCTATGTTATATTTATTGTTTTTGAAGCATAATTATAGAAACATGGTATTTCTTTTTAAACCACTTTATTATTATCGCTAAAACACTAATTGGTCGTCTTGATATCCCGTGTAAATTTAATTGTTCACACGGTACTCAGTGATGCTCTAATGAGCAGTTGTCTTTTTTAATTTTTTAAAGAAAATAAAGCACACAAACCATCATTTAAATGCTCGAAGAATTCAGTAGGTTTGTTTGTAGAGGTTTTAAGTCGTTTATTTTATTATTTGCAAAAGTATTGACATTATAATCTTTAAAATTGTAACTTTTCTAAGTAGCCCAAAGGGAAGCAGGGGGGGATACGTATATTAACCGTAAACAACTTACATATTTAGCTATGGACATTCCAATACATGTTCAATAAAATTAATCACTCGAAAGGGTTAAGTTATTAATTAACCCTACAAAATTTGCCAGTTAAATTGCTTTATTAAATCCTCACCATTTTGAAACTCGATTCAGAAAATATTACAAAAAGATGTTCATCTAAATCTTTAACTTCAACTGCGCATGCTAATATATTTTCCATTTCCGTTTCAGATTCAGGTGCAGTCGTGGATAGCAACGCGCAGGTAGCAAAATCGATACTGCTGTCAGTGCAAGGGTAAGTTTTATTGAACTACATTAAAACTACGTCGTGCTCCGAAGCTTCCCGAAGCAAATCTCGCGTTCGTTCGTAATTGTTCTGGTATCGTAGCCGGAAAATCACATGCAAATATTGTGACACAAAAAAATAAAAACGAGCATTTTGTATCGCGTTAAATCTATGTTACCACACCAAATCTAGCTTTGAAATTGCGGCTATTGATGTAAGGAGCATTGATTTTGTATGGGTTAACTTAAGTTTTCGAAATATTGTACTATATTTTAACTGCAGATCACTTACAGACACCCCACGTGGGGTATGTATGGTTTTATAAACATGGACATTGTTCAACGCAATACTATTCTAAATGTCGTAATTTAAGGTGGGTTCTTACATCAGGATAACATTAAACTGGTTTTTAAAAATGCAAGGCTTATATGAATATTCAAGAGCGCAACCACGAATTTTGGCAAATTGCGGGCTCGCTGCGTACCACTCAGCACACTCACTCGTTTCAAGCTCTGAGCGACATCTAAATCCACAAGCAAAGTATCTATTATATACAGCTAGTGTATGCTGCTTTGGTGCTGTCAGTCTGTCCAGTGTCCGCAGATTTAAGATCACATTGGTAACTTCTCAGATTGATGCATATCCTACGAGAACACAGTGGAGATATGGATCACGATATCTGATATGCGGAGAATGTGTTTATGTCTTAGTCAATTTATAAGAGCCAATGCTCAGATCCGATCATATAACGAATATTTTGGTCGTTTGTTCGCTCAGCAGAAAAGGTTGAAAGTTAAAGCAGATTAGTTTTGTTTAAACAGAAATAGACGCACTGGAAATTAAACAAATGAAAAAATGAGAATAAATGCATTTCGATGTTATTGTCTTCTCGGTTTATCATGGAAAGGAATACATAGTGCTGATTGGCGATACGTTCGTCAATCATGCATTGTCTGTTCTGAGGTTATAAACCATTGATTAGGGATGGGTTTTATCACTTTTTGAGCGCACATTTCTACGCATATCAAGTGTAAATGAGTGAATAAACATATGGACATTGTTAAACTTGGTATTGTATTGTGTTCAAGTACTATATTTAAGATTTAATTTGCAAAGCACGAGAAAAAGGTAAGCATAAGCATTTCGTGCTCGGGTAATATACACAAAAGCATCAATTTAAAATTTACAAATGTATTCATAGCAAACAAGCTCTATTCATATATTTTTAGTATTCAATGCAGTAACACATTTATGTATTAAATCATTATATTCTCCATCCAATTCCTGCGCAATTGAGGAAGATTGCATGTAGCGTACATCTTGATTTTTTATTCATTTGTAAAACGATTTAATTACAATTTGAACAGTAAAATGGCTTATTGACCTTGCTGAACACACGTATATATTCCACGTGGAGGTACATATATGAATTATATGTATAGTCGTAGTGGTTGATTATAACTTCTGATTCTAAAGTGCGTCCAAAAGATTCATAACAAAAAATATAAGAGCACGTGCATATACCAATTTACACATCATCATGCGTATTTTACAGAAATAAGAGAGTATTCAACACACCAATTCAGAGTGTACAATGTAGCGATGTTAATATTTTGAAACATACAAATACAGTGCCTCTTCTTACAGTTTATAATACATGTACATATCATTAAATTACATAATCGAGACTAACTAACTGGTCACAAATATCTTATATTTAACATAGGTTTATAGTTATTTGTTTAATGTCGTTACATTGTTATATTGTTCTTTTAACCACTTATGAGACGCATAATACGCAGGACGTGCCAGTTAGCGGCGTTGTTTGTACGACGACATCTCAACGACCACACGTAGTAATTTAACGCTTCTGCGTAGTCTCCTTCCATTTCGTAACAATGCCCGAGCAAGTTCAGTGCTGTCTCTTGGTGATACAGGTTGAGTTGATTTCTAAAATCTATATAAGCCTCGAGGACTCCCATAGCATGAAGCTGTTTGTCACGTTCACCGAGTCCCCCATACGTGATGTACTGCATATAGTATAGAAACGGACGGGCATCCACCTCAGCACTGTGCATCCATAGTTTACTATTGAAAGGTCTCTGTGCCACTTCCTCTTCAGTGATATTGCGATTCATTTCAAACAATAATATTAAAGGAGCGCAATACGATTCTTGCCTTGAAAATCTTACACATAATGCGAATGGCGGATCAATGAATCCCTCTTCTTTGTTTCCTGATAACATATCAGCAAACACCTGTAGACGACTGTCCCCTTCTATATGTATAAATCCACACACAGCCTTGACCTTGCTGTGATACCTCCTCTCTACATCCTCCAGCACTCGAACTGCCGCTTGATGATGACCACTACAGTATAACATTGAAGCAAACTTTAAGCGACTAGAAGCTACATCAGAATTAAAGGAATATTGGGCACGCCTTATTTTTTCTCCGTCAAGAACGTTTCGCAGTCGCAAATAGTAAGATGTTTGCACTGATATTTGAAAAGTGTAAACTTGTTTTATACATTCTAAAGCTGCAGTTTTCGATATGCCATTTGTTGAATTTTCAAAAAATGTGCGTATTAAATATTTTAAATGTTGCATGAAGGTGTTATGAGAACTGCTCTCTTCATGTATAAAGACTGTGAACCGACGACTCAATCTTTCCAAGTACTCAAACTTCAGCAGTAATCGAATGCTGTTACTTAAGCATACACCTCTTAGTTCTCCAGCCTGTACAATGGGCCGCATACTCCAGGATTTTAACCGACAACCTATATTATCTATACCAATACAAAACACATCTTGTAAGTTATTCCTTATCAACGAGTCTATATACACTAAAAGGCGTTTCTGCAGCAACTTTGAGAGTTTCCCATCGAACAAGTTCACACCTTCTATGATATAATGCGGAAGCCTTCCCAATCGCAGGAATCGCCTCAATACGTGTAAACAGAGCAAAAGTACAAACATAAGGTTGTGTTCACACCACAGAGAAGGATGTGTTCTTTCTATGGTGAAAAACATTAAAGTTTTACAATGAAAGCTTGTAATAGCATCCCCCACAATGTTAGCAAATAATGATTTTTTGATAAGTTTTAAAACAATGTAACATTTTATTTGAGTCATATTGAAGCTAAATATCAACATTCGTTCTATCAGGTTTGGGGACAGTCGCCATTCTTCACGCTTGTAATCGCTGTCTGGATGTCCTGCTGGTACCAGGAAACACGGGGCTATTTGTGCAGCCTCGAGAAGCTGAACAGGTGGCCAGTGTTTTCCTCTACATCTGTCTATCCAGTGCTGTATTTCAGGAAGAGGTTTGCGTATATGAAATGCATTTACAATATCCCAGTTACGCATCCAGCTCACAGAAGGCCCATTTTTAGTTGCCTTTCCTCTAGCCCTATCCTCATACTCGATGTTATTTTTCCATCTTTCAGCGCTTAACAGTATTTGCCCAGAATCTTTCCTTACCAAGCTGTCATTGATCAGACTTGTCACTGGTTCCGGTGTGTAGAATTCGATGACTTGTAGCAAGTACTGTTGAGGTGGAGTGGTGTCGTCGTGGAGCATCAGAAGGTTCAGAAGCCCAGCCTTCCAGTCTTCCCAGACTGTCATGATATTGAATATGTTACTACTATGTAGAAAATCAATATCAGACTGGAGACCGGGAGTTGTGGTCCCTTCCGTCTGGCTCCCGAAATGAAAACCCTCATGGCTCCCGAAATTAAAACACTCAAGGTTCTGTCCTTGTAGTTGATATACTATTTTCTCAATGTGTTCCCTCCGCAAGTAAGTTCTCCTCCGCTCCAATACAGTTTCCTTTCCAGCTCCACTGTCGTCAAGTGCGTCAAACATCAGAATAGACATTTCTTTGAAATGCTCTGGAATCTAAATATGCATATATGATATTACTTTCAATAAGTTTTGATAATTTGTACGTATACATTGAGCATAGTTTTGCAATATTTTTGATACACATTGCGTATAATATTTGTTTAATTTTATATAAATTACTCACATGTTTCTGTTGATAACTCTTTACTAGTACATCTTATTTTATCGTTTGTATCAAACATGCAGCAGATGCAATATATCAAAACCAAATGTATTGATAGTACTTAATATAAAATAGTTTTAAGTATGTAAGTATATTAAATCGACAAACATTTATACGAGAACTGATAAATCCACACGCGCGCTGATAGATATAAATCAGATATGATTCAAAATAAATAGGTTGAAGTCTTATTTAAAATTGTGATTTGCTCCGTTTGATGAAATAATATATATTTCCAAGTGAAGGATGTATGTCTTTTGATTTTTTTCAACCGAACATGTGTCATTATGTAAATGTGGATGCCCAGGTTGCCTGATTGTGAGTTGGAGACCGACCCGTCGGTTCGCACGCCTGCCAGTCGTTGTTTCAGTTAGCCAGTCAGAAAGTACATCAGTCACTCCTTGTTTCTAGGCTGTCTATCTATATATTTGTCTGTCTGTCTGTTCCGCTCTGCCTGTCCAAAGAAAGACTGACTTACTTCTTCAACGATGCCTGTCTGTATTCTTAACTTCAGATTAGCCTGTGCAGTCATCATAGGCTGATCAAGGACGACACTTTCCGCCGAAAGTGGATTTTTTTCTTAAGAGTATTCTTTTAAAAGAGAAGACACTAAAAAGCGGAAAGTGTCGTCCCTGATTACCCTGTGCGGACTTCACAGGTCTGTGCGGAATACACAGGCCGGTACGGACTGGCTATTGTGGGACGATATTTTAGGCACATGCCTTAAGCCCCGTTTTCACAGAGCAAGCCTCATGTATATATGTGGCTTTCTTGTCTGTCTATTTTTACATTTCTGTGTGGTCAACAATTTGTGTGTCGCTCAGTCAGTTTGCCCGTATCTCTGAGAACGTGTTCTGTATTCCTTATGTTCAGTATAAACTATCAATACAAACAACTAGTTTACAAACAAATGCTATTGATATACCTGCATGATTGATTGAAGGTTTTGATAACGCTTTTTGTTTGACGCTCTTCTGACACCAATATCGCTTTCCTAATAAAAAACATGTACCATGATAAGCAAAAATTATATACTAGAAACTCTATTTATACGATTAGAAATTTGGATGAAAATATAATTACAAGTTAATATCAATTTATATAAAAGTACACACCAGTTAATTACATGGTCTACTTGATCAAAGTGACTTGCCTGTAATTGGCTTTTATGGATAATCATATCCAATATATATTTAAATCAGATTGTTGAAAATCACAATGCATTAATTACTTATGTTTTAGAATAAATACATACTTATTTAGTATGCAAGTGTTTCGCTTGTGTATTGGTTAAAGGGAAATATTTAGAGGATAATACACGGCTGAGCCGGGGCGGACAGTGATAATCGGCCAGCAGGGAGCATAACGGCCCGTATTAACGTCTATAATATATAACTAACTTTGTTTTGTTTATCTTTGTTTTGTTTTTTCTCTTAAATGTATAACAGAACCAGCTTTTTGTACTTTTATGTTCATTCAATTGATAACGCAATTTATGACGTATTTCTGCGACGTAATTTCTGTGACGAAACAGTTTTAGCTATTCGGACATGGAAGGTTTATATAGAATACGTCGGAGCATCAAACGAAAACAAAAACGTATTTCGGATTGTGCATTTGTCGTTCACAATTGGAAGCTTCGATAAAATTCTTGTAATCGCTCCGACAAGTATTTCAATTTTATAAATCGTATTTTTGGTGACAGTGGGTAACATTCGCTACAATCGCTTAAAGGGGCCTTTTCACAGATTTTGACATGTTTTGAAGTTATTCATTAAATACTTTATATTGATAAATGTAAACATTGGATCGTAAAAGCTCCAGTAAAAACTCAAGAATAAAATTCTTAAAAGGAAAAAAAAAAAACATTGCCTGGAGCAGGTTTCGAACCAGTGACCCCTGGAGTTCTGCCGAGGTCCTTAAGTAAAAACACTTTAGCCCTCTCGGCTATTCATCTGAGCATACATAGTCGTGTATTGTAAACCTTATATACGCAATCTTCTTTTTTTCACAAAATTTAACAACAACAACAGAACTCTCCAAATTATTCAATCGTTTCACGTTGCAACGCTTTATAATTTTAAGGTTTTAAAATCGTCAAAAGATGCATATAATGGCTATGTTAGACAATGGTAATGTTTCTCGTTTGAAGTCATTTCTATGACGAAACGCAACCGTTTAAGCTACTATAAGTATTGTGTAAGTTATAATGTTACAAAAACATGCTAACATAACATATAGGATTCTTTGAAAGCACAAACCTTGGTCTGCATCCTTGATTATCTTGGCGCTGCTTCCGTATCCACTGAAAGTGTCCACCTCTTGCTAAACGCAACCTGTACTTCTTCAAACTCGCGTAACCTGAACGTATCAAGAATTAATCAATATTAACATGCGATCTGCGCTACTATTACGATGCTTCAAACGTTTAAATATTAGGTACATACCCCAATCAAATAAGAAACAATTTAACTCAGAGTAATATATTTATTTAACTTCAAAGCTCGCAATAAATCGCATCACGGAACATATCTCATTTTGCGCGTGCATAAGGCTGCACATCACACTTTGTAGCCACCAATGCGAGTTGGCCCGGTCAAATTTGTAAATAAAGAGAACATTGCTTAAGTTAGCACTTTTTGAGTGTCTAAATAATAATGAATGTCAGGCTTGAGTTGTGGTGATTTTTTCTTGGTATTGTAACTAAAGCTGCATACAGGAAGTAGAATTAATGCAATTCGAAAACAGGTGTAATGCTGGCTCCGGACAGTATTTCTGTTGAAATTTGGCGTATGGACATTGAACTATTACAAAAAATCTAACCCTTTGACCCCCAATTTTCTCCATAGCTGTTTAGTACTTGGTAAGTTACCTATGTAAAAAACATTGTTTTCAGGCACCTTGCGTCTGACGGAAAGTGGAAGTTTATATGTGAAATGGGCTTAAAAAGGCTCGGAAACACACATTATTTTGATGATTTTGTTTGAATTAATCAATACTAAATCATTTTTCCTCAACTCATTTGATTTAATGTTCTTGATTTTTCAGAAGGCACACCCTCAACCATTCTGGAAATGTGCTAGGTTTATTTTCTGATTGCGAGGTGACCAGTTTTCAGACATTGCTTCACTCCTGCTTGTGAACGAGATTGGCCGAGACTTAAACACTGTATATTGCCACCTTAGGGAAACATATTTTATTCCGTATTCTGCTTTCAAGGGGCTATGCCATTTAAAGGTGTACCCAAGGGACAAATTCTTTGGGAAAAAACCCTGTTTTTTTTGTGAAAGTACGATTGTATATGAACTGATACAACTCGCTATATATAACACACAGTTTTTTTTCCATTCTGAAGTAGAAATCATATAATAATATGCGGCTTGTTTGTTTGACCCTTTTTGTGTTAACATGTTTACATCGTGCTGGTATTCAATATCTCCATAAGTTTGACATGGTCAATAACCAAGCATGATAGCGCAGTTTGTTAAAGTGGTGTCAACTGTCATATTTTGATTTTTGTATTGTCTGATTGATTACCAACTTGTTTCTGACAAATGATCATTGTTTAACTTTATAAGTTATGTTTTATTAAAGTGCATTTATATAAAAGTGTATAATTTGGAAACCCAGTTTTCCCTGCCATAGTCCCTTTAACTAACACTTATGCGTTGATTTGTTCGGAAACAATACATATTTACTGTATTTTATTCCGTTCGCTTAAAGATATTTAAGATACTGCATTATTGAACGTCAGCTGATAAATACGCGCCGATTTTAACAAACGTTAAACAGCATTCTGTCTCGGATAAGTGGCAACACTGTTGAAGAGAGAGCGGTGTTCGTGATCAATATCTTAGCCATCATATTGTGTTAGTACTGTTGCTGAACCCGTCGTGGTTAGTTCATTGTTTACAATATCTACCATGTACATTGAATTTGCGATTAAATAAAGAACATTCCTGACTTACCGACACACACATGAATGGTCATAATTATGGAAGCTTTTGCATTGTATATGATATAAGATATGTGTTATTTAATATTGAGTTATTTTAGAGAAACGAAGTTGAACACTACATTATTATTGTAATATTCGGGCCTTTATTATAAAATGTAAAATTATAAAAAGAGGGCCAAATGTCTCAGGACGCTCACCTGCAACCTGAATGAACTGAACTGTTTTAATAAACTTTTGCATGCTAAAACTCGTGCAAGATATAATTACAAAAAATATTCTGAACCTGTTTCATGATTATTAAACAAACAATATACCGTCTAAATAGTTCCCAAAATGTTTACGGTAACGGATGGTAACATCGTGTTTCATAAAGCTTGATCGATAATAATGGTCTTTTAAACGTTCACAAGCTTTGTCTTTAATTTGACCTACTGACTTTTTGTTTTACAGCAATTGATTAAGTATAGAATTCGGCTGATATATCATTGCACAAAATGTTCTTAATAAATGTTTTAATATAGGAAAATGAAAGTGTCTTCTGAAGAGTTCACACGTTTTTGCATTATTTGACACATCGACGTAGATGTTGATCCCAGTAATCCATATTCGAATTCGCCGGAGACATGAAAAGTATGTTCTGAACAAGTTTTGTGTAAAACAAAATGTGGCATATGGAGTGTTAACACGCTTTTGTTAATTTTACCTATCCACGTAGTGTTCACTCCATTAAACCCAATGTCGAATTTGGTCGAGATATTTATTTGGGCAATTCATGTGACCTCTAAAGTGTTCACATTATTTCACTAAAGCAATTTAAGAAAAACTGAATAACCTAATGGGCCTGAACACATTTTGAAATCGGCCATGATATCATTGTGACTATTGCTCTGGAAAATTATCGTGCCACATTTGGTCATAAATGTATTATCTAGAGCGTTCAAAAGGCTTCACTATACAACAAAAATGGCCCCGCCCCATTTTCAATATACCAGAACAATTTTCGAACTCGGCCGATATATATTCGGGCTAATGTGCTGAGCAAGTTGCATGATCATTGCTCAAACACGTTGACATGCAGAGTGTTCACAAGGTGTTTCTTTACGTTAACCATATGACACGTTTGTGTTAGTACGTAATTAATTTTCAACTCGTTCGAGTTATAATTAGGAAAAAGTTTTTATCGATTTGCATGAAGATTGGGAAATAAACGTTGCCTATGTTGTGCTCAGGGAAGCAAAAAACAAGTAAGACTTGTTGATTGGTATTGTTAGCTATCATTCATGCTCACTGACTGGTTGTCAAAAACATTGGTTCGAGTAACTCGTGTGCATACATGCAAAATGTGTTTTAGTAAGTGAAACGATAAGAAGTTCCGAAAAAAACAACAACATCAGAACATCTTATTTACAATTTATAAAATAAAAAGACAATACATCATACAATATGATGAATGCTTATTTATGCTACACTATTAGGGATTTGAAGTTATGCCGTTGTAGATGTAGTCTTTATGTAATGTTAATTGTTTAATTTTTTTTGTAAGCTGTTATAATTCTATCAACATTTATTGAATGTTTTCTCACCGTCTGAACTTATTTCACATTAAGTCGGCTGTAATAAATTTCTAACCATTCTACTTTTTTAAAAGGTTTTTCATTCTTCTTATAGTTCAGTAACTTATAGATGTGTGTCTTATTTCATGATGAGGGCATAGAGGGAAATACATTCAAGATGATTTTCAACATAATTTATTGAAAACAAGGTAAATCTTAATTATGTGACTAAAAAGTAAGATTAGTTACCGGTTGTATCGGTCGTATAGCATTTATAAAAACTGGATACGTTGACATGTATGTAATGTTATGCATTATATCGACGTTGTTGTTTTCATTTAATATAAAGTGTGGTGCGTAAGCTTACACACTACCGCAACGTTGCTAGTTTTCACTTCTTACAGCAAGTAAAGTAGTGTTGGCATGATTAATAAAATGTTTTAATGCGGAAGGTCATGCTTCATGATTGCGAATAAAATCAACACATCGCCGGCGATCCTTTGTTTATGTTTTTAATTTTTTGCATAGTACTTGTATGCAGGAAATGTAGAAAAATTATAAGAAATACCAACAATCAGAATACAAATCAATAAAACTGCCACAACACACCTTATGTAATGGTGTTTCATTAAATATATGAATTCAGTTTGTATTATTTTGAAAAGTATCCGTGTACACGTATCTGAACGTTAACATGTTCGAATGCAACCAAATAAATAATATTTACAACGCTTACATGAACACGGTCGAATACAAGAAAATATAAGTTCAAATATCACAAACCCTGATTCAGCAAAAGATAAAGCAGGGATTATTCAACAATTTTAATGCATTTTATACTGCACATAGTAAATAACTTTACTTACTTGTTCGTTCGAATATGTATATCGTTACAATCCGTTAAAGCCCAGAGTGAAATCGAAAGTACGTTTACATTAATTTCCTGTGACGTATATTACAAGTGTTAGGCCATTGTTAGGCCACACCAGCTCGTACTTAAAGTATATATATGTAATTGCTTGCCTGTTGGTTCGAATGTGTGTATCGTGACAATCCGTTGCAGTGTCGAGTGAAACCGGAAGTACGTTTCCTGTGACGTATATAACAAGTATTAGGCCATAGTGTTCACATCATCATCATCATCATCATCATCATCATCATCATCATCATCATCATCATCATCATCATCACCATCATCATCAACAACATCATCATCATCATCATCATCATCATCATCATCATCATCATCATCATCATCATCATCATCATCATCATCATCATCATCATCATCATCATCATCATCATCATCATCATCTTCATCATCATCATCATCACCATCATCACCATCATCACCATCATCATCATCATCAATCATCATCATTATCATCATCATCATCATCACCATCATCATCATCATCACCATCATCATCATCATCAATCATCATCATTATCATCATCATCATCATCATCACCATCATCATCATCATCAACAACAACAACTACATCATCATCATAACCATCATCATCATCATCAGCAGCAGCAAACGCAGCATCAGAATCAGCATCATAATCATCAGGTTTCACATACAAATACAGTGCAGTGCCTTCCCTGATAAGCCTGTGCAGTCCTATATTAGTTGACACTTAAGACACATGCATTAAGCCCCGTTTTCCCATAGTGCGACTTATATACATATACTTCAGCGCTTCTCTCCCAGAGCAGTTTTGCTATACGTTATCGTTGCCTCAGTTAAGATGACAGAATGAGATCCCTATACAGTAACAAAATTATTCAAAATGTAAACGTTTTATTCACGAAAACTACGAAATGAACGAAGTACAATGTACAGAAAAGATTAAAGCAAAATAACCTGGTTAAGTAGTCCATATGCACTGTGAACAGGTACAAATCGCGTAAAAATACAACTTAATTAAACAGTATACTCGGAAATTAATCGTGTACAATAGTATTTAAATACTTCAAAATTAGTGTAGTGTTTTTAATTGTTCAATGCATTTTTTCGTAAAGATGTGAATGTGCCGACGTGGTTAGATTTATCTCTTCGACGTTGTGAAGTATTTTTGAAATATGTACTAAACAGACAACTTAGAAAGTTTTCATATTGCATGTTTGTCTGAATAACAAGTTCACATGAGTGTCACATTCAGAATAGTTCATCTTCACGTGAGCATGTAAGCATCTGAACAATGAGGCACATATAAAGCGTCATAGCTAGTGCTTCCGGCAAAATCAGTCTTGTAAGTGCGCACGTAAGTACTTGATCTTTAAGACTTACAGGTGCGCACGTGAAGACTTTTGCGTGCTCACGTATATGCCACCACGTGCACGCATGAGTCCCAAAAATATTCCGACATATCAAATCCATTTAATCGTATGATATCGATGAATGTAATTTTTATGTAAGCTTATAACAAATCGTAATACAAAAATAAACATTGATTCTTAAAAAGCAAACTTGGTGAAATAAAGTAACAATTAAACAAAACCCACAAACCGGAAATAAGGGCCGCCCATTCGCTGCCGGAAATTGTTCGGACTCTGATCAACTTCCGGTGGGAAATAGCTCGCCTGGAGGTCGCAAAGTAGTGCACCGTCTCAAAGTCGCACGCTGTGGTCTTGATATCTGTCAATGAAGGTTATATCGTCGAACTTTGTCATCTTAACTCAGATACTACAAACCTGTCGTTATTTCGATCTCGATGCAAGCGATAAAGATATTTCGTAAAACAATTATTCTAAGCACACGTGTTTACTCTATACTAGTTAAGATTATCTAAGTAGTAAAATCTCTTTTTAATATCAATGTTGTGTAAAAACGTGTGTGTTGTCACTGAATCACAATGGGCGGTCTGTGTTGTCACAGCATTTGGCAGGACGGTTTGTTGTTTCACATCATTTGACAAAACCGTTTGAAGTGTCGTGACATTTGACTGAACTGTTTGTGGTGTCACGAGATTTGACTGGACGGTGTGTGGTATCACGACATTTGAATGGATGGTTTGTGGTTTCGCGAAGTTTGACTGAACGTTTGTAATGTCACAACATTTGACTTGCCGGTTTGTAGTGTCACGACATTTGACTGAATGGTTTGTTGTGTCACGAGATTTGACTGGACGGTTTGTAGTGTTGCGAAGTTTGCTTGAACAATGTTTAGTGTCGCGAAGTTTGACTGAACGAGTTGTAGTGTCATACCATTTGACTAGCCGGTTTGTAGTGCCACGACCTTTGTCTGAACGGTTTGAAGTGTCACGACATTTTTTAAACCGTTTGTGGTATCAAGACATTTAACTTAACGGTTTGTAGTGTCACGAGATTTGACTTTTTGTGTTGTCATGACATTTGACTGAACGGTTTGTGGTGTCATATAATTTGACTGGGCTGTTTTTTTTTGGTGTTACAACATATGACTTGTCGTCTTTGGTGTCACAGCTTTTGACCTGTGGATTTTGAGGTCACCACATTTCTCTTGCACAGCATTTGAATGTTTTATGCTGCAACGTTTCTGTGCAAACTTGGCTTTATGATTGTGCGTAGTGGCATTCCAGACAAGCATGTGCAGTCCGCAAAGGCTTATCAGGGACGATAGTGATCGCTTTTATGGAATTTTCAGTTTTAAGGAAGTCTCTTAACGAAAATACAGTGTACATTGTACTGCACATACTAAGCCGGAAAAAACATTATGCGCATGTATGCATACCTATTTATTAGAACGAGGTTTATCAAAAGTTTGGCCTGCGTTATTACATTTATATTATTATATTATTATTAGCTATTTATTTTTAACCATTTTATATAATTTCTGTTTTATTTAAGGCTGTCAAGTTGTATATAAACACATTTAGCTTTAGAATTAAACGTACATTAATAAAACAAGTATGCGCCACTTTGTCACCGTTAATACAAGTATTGAATGTGGTTATATACTCATCTAAAATATTGATATATTTTCGCAATACATTTGTGATCTACATATCAAAATATTGACGAAAGATCAGTATAAAAATCTAAATATACAATTTGTTTTACCTCGGCAGGGTACCCGCAGTTCCTGCGCTCAAAGGCGTATGCCGCCTGATCAGAAAAAAGTTTCAGTTGTGTTCCTCTTACTCAGGGATACAGACACCATGGGCGGTAAACTTAAAGCGGAAGCATTTGAGCCTCGTCCTGGGAAAACTGAGCTTAGAGCATATGCGTAAGGTGTCGTACCAGATAAACCTGTGCAGTCCACATATGCTAATCCGGTACGACAGTTTCCGTTTGTATGGAAGTTTTTGTTTAAAGGACGTCTCTCCTTTGCGAACACACTGTTTAAACGGAAAGCGTCGTCCCTGATTGGCATGTACAAACTGCACAGGCTAATCTGGGATGACACTTTACGCACTTGTATTAAGCCCAGCTTTATCAGAACGAGGCTCATATGATAAATTATGGTGTGATTCAAGCTAATAAGGGACAACACTTTTCGTTTTGATGGGATTTTTCGTTTAAAGTTCTCTTCTCGACTCAAAACCAGTTTAGGCGGAAAGTGTCGTACCTGGTTAATCTGTTCGGGCTTCACAGGCTAATCTGGAACGACAGTTTATGCACGTACATTAAGCCCGGTTTTCCCATAACTATCGTTCATATAGCTCGCAAACATAAACCAGACACTTGTGAACTTTATAAGGCAGGAAGTTCACAATTAATCCCTTGAATGAATAAATAAGCTTAAATCCCACTGTATGTTGTTGATACAAACAACGCTGACTTCTTGAAATCCTAATGAAATCACATACTTATCAAACATTATTACTTAAATGAAATAACCATTGTTGGATTTAATGTGCTTATGTTGTTTATTTCGTGAGGTTGGCAATCGTGATACATTGACTTTCTTGCTACATGTAGTTTACTTCGGCATTATTCTATTCGGTCCTATGTGAATGCTCGGCTTTGTTCGTGCACGTTCTTCATGAAATAAATGATAACATAGTCACAAGTTATGGTAATTCATATACCGGTTTATATTTTAATCTTTGATTCCAAAACAAAAACTAATGTATGTTTGCATACAGGTGTGTATCAGTTAATGTTGTCGAGTTAAAAAAAACACATATAATCGTTAATTGAAATGATAATGAGTTGAAGTCTTTCTGCTACCCGGAAGTCGTCTACCCGGACGGTTTATCACCACGCGATGCAAGTATTTCCACGACACTTCTGGTCACTTGATCTGTAAAATCCGCGCATGTGCTCTGCCAGATATTGAGCAAGAAATACGCCTCCTCAGACGACCATATCAGGCCATCGGTTGTCGCGTTTGTCAAGAAGACCTGAAAGTCAATACCATTAGCCGCCTGAACGACAAAAAGGGCGCAATTACGAAAAGTATGCATTTTGTTCGTTTGTTCGTTGTGTCATTTGTGTGGGTATATTTGTCTGTTTGGCTCGTTGTCGTGTCGGTGACCATTTAACCCGCCAACACGACTGAATGACCAAAATACCCGCCATAAACACACAAGGGACGCCTAAACGGCATGCATGACATTTGTCATATTCTGTGTCGTTGTGGTGCGTTGTCGTGTAAAACTCGCCAATACGCCAGAACGATATTAAAGAACTCAATATCCGTATGCACGGCACATATTTCATTTTTAAGTGCCGCTTGTTTCAGATTCGATAATATGTATGATATTAAAATATATAATCTGCAAAAAGTGTCATCAGCAATAAATAAAGATGCATTTGTTTAAAATCAAATTCAGTGCAGTTGTTCTTTTTCATTGCGCAGCATTCAATAATCAAACTTCGCGCGATTTATTATGACAAAACGACACATTATGATTTTACTATTATTGATGTTTTCACAATCTTGAAACACTTTGACGTGACTTATACATTTAATGTACTTTTTGATTTCCCGGCGAACATGAACACAATGAGACGATTCCCATGTTCACTGCATATTCTAACCTCAGTTCCACCGATGCGTTGTCGCCGCTACTTCCGGTCGAGGGATCGGCGAGCAGGAAGAAGTGTTAAAACAATTTAAATATATTTATTCAAGTATAGAGTTTATAATCTTATTGACGTCACATGTGATTTTGAGCTCAGTGTAGCTATCATGCTTCTGATTAAATATTTTACACATTTCATGCAAAATTTACCGAACCTAAACATAGTTTTGGACTTTTCCCTCTTGCACAAAATAATGTGCTGTACTGTGCGTCATAATGTATACAATATTTTTGTATTATTAACATGCATTTTACTGAAATATTTCTTGGAATATCCGGAACTTCTATCACAACATTAGACACCGCTTACGGTTTGTTGCAAAATAACGTACACTGAAACAATCCCAACGATACGAGTCGACCTGTTAACAGAGTATGGTTTGAAGTACGATACGAGTCGAATTGTAAACAAAGTCTCTTAACGTATAATATGCATTTGTATATATAACGTAATATTATTGATTAAGTATAAATATAGCAGAGTTTGAAGTACGATGCGCGTTGAATTCTAAACATAGTCTCTTAACTTATAATATGCATATATATATTTACTCAATAACTAATATTATATATATATATATATATATATATATATATATATATATATATATATATATATATATATATAATATTAGTTATTGAGTATAAATATTGTGAGCACTATTTATATTATTGACATAACACTTGTACCGACATTCTATGTCGATAACATACTGAATCAATTACTATAAAGCATCTAACATGACTTACTAATATGAATCAACAAAGACTAACTAATTGAGATTATAATTTTGAAGGCCCCATTTAAACCCTTTTTAAACTGTATACATACTGGATTATTTTCTGACCTACATACGGACACACTTGCTTAAAAGTTCAGACAAAGAAGATATAAACCCATATCCCAACTTATTATAATATATCTAAGAGACACGATGCGAATCAAACAATTCATAATAATAACACTATTGCGTTAAGAAAAACCAATCTGGTTGGCGTTCAATCATGGAAAGACCGGACTTAATGCATGTAGGCAAAGTGTAATCCGCATATGTTAATCAGGAAGAATATTTTCCGCCTGAACTAAATTTTCGCAATGAACAAACCACATCTTTAACCCCGAAAGCAAATCCCAGTGTTTCAAGAACGCGGCTTATTGAATAGTGATCACTGTGGTCCTTCCACACCCACGGGACTGCCCCACACCCTCCTGACTGAGGGGTCGGCGAAGTCATAGCAACAGTCGCTCGTGTTGACGAAACAGTTGACACTGGGTAGGCACTGTATGTTCACACAGTCGATCTCCGTATTGCCCGCTAAAATTAGTCGCATTCTGGGAAAACTGGGCTTAATACAAATGCGTAATGTGTTATCCATGATTAACCTGTGCAGTTCGCACAGACTTATCAGTGATGATACTTTCCGCTGTTTTTGAATTTATCGTTTACAAGAGTTCTCTTCTAAACGAAATTCCAGTGTAGGCGGAGAGTGTCGTCCCTGATTAGCCTGTACAGTTAAATCAGGGCCGAAACTCCAAGTACAAACATTAAGCCCAGTTTTACCACAACAAGGCTCACATGATTTAAACATTTGTTAAGAGTGTTGTATGAATTATATACCCTACATGTAGAAAGAATTACAACGATATGAAATATAGAATATAGTCGCACACCGCCGGCCGCGCTTGGTTCACTTACACTAGGCCTTCCAAACACGTGATGCCTCGAGATTAACCGCGGATTATACAATTTACTTCAAAAAATCAATAAAATTGATTGTCTCAATAAACTATAAACATCGAGTAGAGAGAACCATGCTTAATCTAAAACAACAATATAATAATATAACTAAAAATAATAATTATAACTAGTATTATTAAAATGCGCAATAAAATCGTCATTGCAAAGAAATAAATGATGAATTTGATTAAGTACAATTATACATCACAAATATATGTGCAAAATATATGTATAAGACCAGTGTTTGTTTTCGATGTGATACCGCGTTTTAAAATCCTTTGTTAGAGAGACAACATATACATTCATGAACGCTTTTGCAAATGATCATATAAATTTGGTTCCCTTTGACTCGATGCCATTCGCATTTCATGAGAACATTTTCTTTGTGCTGTATGCTTTTATTTTAAACTATATGAAAGACATCATTATTTTTTACACGGCCCGTTGTTTAAGCCTCTTATTTTCGGAATCGGCGTGCTAGATACAACAGACTCATTGAGCGTTTCATCTGAAAAAAAAACGTGCAATCTCTAGTCTAGGTTCTGAAATAAAATATTGTTTGCCCACAGGTTACGCTTAAACAAATATCTACATATGAGTACATGACCAATATCATCTAAGAGGATATGTTCTTGCTAGTTTAATGGTATGCGGTTAATGCTGCATTCTAACATTTTTGATCTGGCAAATTAGATAACATTTTAACGAAGTGACGTACATATTGACGTCACACAATTTGAGTCGGACAACGTTGATTATACGAATCACTGAAAAGATATATAGAGAATACATGGTTGGTGCCAAGATGGAGAAAGTTTATCCGGTGAGGCTTAGAAAAAGAAAATAGGGCGAGCTTTAGCGAGCCCTATTTTTCTTTTTCGGGCCGAACCGGATAAACTTTCTCCATCTCGGCACCAACCATGTATTCGATTTATCCTGCTTCATGCCGTTGACACATTTTATCAAAGACAAATGATTAATTTACATAACAATATAATTATTCTTGTCGGGCCTCCTACATTCCTGACGACCGAATAACTACCGATTGTGTCACGCTAAAAATAGTTCCACATTAAACTGTTCCTTTTAATACTTTCCTATCGAAACTATTAAGAGAAGAAATAAAAAACGAATCGAGAATGTGATATTTTTCTTGGTAAAAAAATGAAATCAAAATGCATCAGCAAAACAAAAACTCAATTTTATTTACCTTAATGACAACTTTAATCCATTGCTTATAACAATAAATGAACAACGATATACACATTCATAGTCTGTTTTTCCATCCCTTTGTCGGAATCCATTTTCTGTTTTTCCATCTCTATTATCGGAATGTATTTTAAACCACACTCTTTTTTGATAGCGTTTGTATCGAATGCTAACCATTCTGACTCAAAACCCGATTAACGAAACCGTAATCCTGTCGTAGCGAATTATTTTATTCCTATCGAAGTTAACACTTATGAATGACAAACACACACTCCGAAATTCGTTTATGATTCGTTCAATGCTTTTAAATATTAAAAAATACTGTTAAAACCACCACGTCAAAATTGTTGTCCCTAAAATCCCGAGAGAAACTAGATAGTATGTTTTGTCAGAGGAATGACGTCACACTAGATACGTCATAAATTGCGTAATCAAGTAAATGAACATGATAAATACTGAAGTCTGGTTCGGTAATATATTTTTAAGAAGATAAAAATGATAATATATAATATTACGATAACTTTCATGATGCGTCCCAATAAATTTCAAAGGTCAAATATTAGAACATGTTAATTGGCGCGTATGAATACATACTTACGGTTAGATCACGGTCACGTGATGTACTGCCGGATATCAACTAGTTTATCCGACCCTGCTTTATTTGGTCAATGTTTGCAACTGAGGCAGGATAAAATTATAACTCAGATCACTGATACTCTGTATCCGTCATTTAACAATTTGATCGCGGCTGTCCGGTTAGCGCAGTGGTTGTTATACGCGCTTCTCATCTGAACGACACAGGTTCGATCTCCGTTCCCGGAAGCATGTGAGTTTGGTTGGTGGTCACCATGCCGCCGTATGACGTTTCCGCCCCCCCCCCCCCCCCGCCTACACACAACAATACCTCCCCAAATGTAAAATCTTTCAATAACAACTCAATAGCTGGATATTGTAGCTATAACTCGTCCCAACTTTCGTGTGTCTCGTTAGTACATTAGATAGTAGTGCTAGGACGCACTCAGTGTATTCACATAATTCAGCCTCTGGCGCGGAAGAACATCATAAAATGAGAAACACACACACATTGACAATCCACTCACCGCACGGAACGCTTGCGTCCTGATCATGACCGCACACTTCCATGTCCGGGCAAATACCACGTGACCAGCGCTGACCTAGGTTCGTCTCGTTTCCATGGCACTTCACGTGCCACAACATGACGTCACCAAATCTTTGTCCGAACATAGTGTTGACATAAGCGTAGCGTGTTCCTTGAAAACTTAAACGAGGGCATACAAAATACGAAGTAAGCTCAAATTCTTCCCCACTTAGTAATACAGGGACCTTAAAGAAAAAAATATATGTATATTATAAAGTGTATGCATTCTTTTTCTTAAAGGCCTCTGTGCTTAGTTTGTCATGGCTTTCTAACAAAATATAATGCTTGTTTATTTGTCTTTACATGTTTTCACAACGAAACTAACGACAATAATAAGTTTAATTTGGCTTTATGAGTAACAATCGAAAACCGTCAACCTATTTGAAACCAGCGATTTACAGATATATTTTACCAGCGAAAAAGTGACTTGTTATGAAGGCCAAACTATGATAGTATATATTCTGTACACGCGCTTGCTCGTTATGCCTCAGGAGTAAATCAAATAAGTTGACTGAATTCGTACCAAGACTACAGAGAAGTATGCGAGCTTCGCTCTGAGAAATCCGGGCTTAATGCAAGTGCGTAAAGTGTCGTCCCATATTAGCACGTGCAGTCCGCAGAGGCTAATCAGGGACGACCCGTTTGGCTTTTATTGTATTTTCGTTTAAATGATTCTCTTCTTTGCAAATCTCAAGTCAAGGCGTAAAGTGCCATCCATGATAAACCTCTGCGGACTTCACAGGCTAATCTTGGACGACACTTTAAGCACATGCATTCAGCCCCGTTTTCCCAGAGCGAGGCTCCTGTGTTCCACTCGCACTGAGCGCTTTCGACTACAAACATAATGAATCGTTTTACTAACAAACTAACTAGCAAATTCGTGAAATTAGACAATTGCAGATAATTACATTCGGGCGACTTGGCCTTTAATCATTAATATTACAATAAAACCATAAGTGTTTTCTAAAACTAAGCGCTCACGTACATATTATAATTATATTCGGTTTACATGTACTCGTTTTTTTAAATAATTTAATTCAATTCAATAGTTTATTTGCATATATGGCCTCCGGCCCAAACACAATATATACATCATCAAAATAATAATACACAGCATGAGGTTATGGTCATTACAATACAATATGAGTATGATAATATGAACATTATTATCTGTTCATTTCAATCAACTGATTTCTCTCTAAATTAGTTATATATTTACATAGCAATATTTCGTATTAACTTTTCATTATCAGTAGACATCAAATCATAGATTTTCTCTACAGTTCGATGTTGAAAATAGTGCAATGGTATATACATAGAACAAAGATTAGCATACAGAGGACATATCAACATCAAATGAAACTCATCTTCGATGAGTGTTTGAAGATGAGTGTTTCACAATATATACATACACGAAATTTTTTATCTATGAAATACTGTAGGATCATTACTATGTGTGTGATAATAATTTTTGTTGATTTTTTAGGTGGACTGATCTACGAATTTAACATAAACACATTGAAAAACGACGCCAGTTCTGTTTTTTCTACAAAATAATAAATCCGCGAATGAAGTTGTCCACGAAAGGTCATTTTTTAAAACGAAATATCATGCCGACGAATATAAATGCGTGAACAGTAACCCACTCGTACTCACTCCGTATACAGTAACCCACTCGTACTCACTCCGTATACAGTAACCCACTCGTACTCACTCCGTATACAGTAACCCACTCGTACTCACTCCGTATACATTAACCCACTCGTACTCACTCCGTATACGGTAACCCACTCGTACTCACTCCGTATACAGTAACCCACTCGTACTCACTCCGTATACAGTAACCCACTCGTACTCACTCCGTATACAGTAACCCACTCGTACTCACTCCGTATACAGTAACCCACTCGTACTCACTCCATATACAGTAACCCACTCGAACTCACTCCGTATACAGTAACCCACTCGTACTCACTTCGTATGGAATAACCCACTCGTACTCACTTCGTATGGAATAACCCACTCGTACTCTCTCCGTATACAGTGACCCACTCGTACTCATTCCGTATACAGTAACCCACTCGTACTCACTATGTGTACAGTAACCCACTCGTACTCACTCCGTATACAATAACCCACTCGTACTCCGTATACTTTAACCCACTCGTACTCACTCCATATGCAGCGATCTGCAGACGTCAGTAGCCTCAGTGTGAGTCCGGATGTCGCCCCAAATAGGATCAAACACGTCGTCATTTCCGGTCAGTTGTGTTACCAAGTGACCACGTCGCATCTTGCCAGAGGTAAGTTAAAACGTGACATATCTCTTACAGGCTGCGGTTAGTTTAAACGCTTTCGAGTCCGTTTCGTGAGTAGAACAAGTGTATTTGGGGAAATCTTAAGAACGCTTCCACATGAAACTGTGTGTTAGAGTAATAATATTTGCTGTTGACTGTATATTACTCGTGTGATTAACATTGAAGTGTGCGCATCGTCAAAATAACAATAAAACAATAATAAATACACGTGCGTCATAATAACAACAATTTTGTTTATGAATTTTTACTTACGTATCTTTTTTGTGAGAATATAATATGTAAGAGAAGGTTCTTTATTATTTTTTTAATAACATAAGTTGACGTTCAGAATCTTTAATTGAATAAGAGAAAAAATATACAGTTAGATATCATATACACAATTTCAATTCTGAGGAAAAACTATTCTCGATATATTTTCGGCTCTAATTTTAAATGCTTTCATACAGAAATTAGCAAGAAATTATTAAGACGTATCAGTCATCTTTACATTGTCTCTGAGTAATATTGCTTACAATACAGTTGGACGATTTTTCGTTGAACAATATTAAGAAATATCGTACTACTCGTAAATATCTACATATATACATCGTGCATCTACCTACTTCGGCATACACAGAATTAACATGCCCAGCACAGGCCGAGAGATGGCGGTCATAGTTCAGGCCAGTTATAAATACAGGCCGAAGAACTGGCTGTCAAAGTACAGCCGAGTTTAAAATGCCTAAGCAGGTTGACGTGTGGTTATCGAATAACAACCGCGTGATACAACCCTCCCTCTGGCCGAGGGTTGGTTGTTGTAAATGGATTATAGGAGTTTAATACAAACGACTTACACAAGCCGAGCGGTGTTGGTTGTATTACAGGCGTGAAATTGATACTTAACACAGGACGCGAGATGGTGATCGTATTAAAGATTGATATTGATACCTCCTTACACAGGTCGATGCGTGGTGGTCTTATTATAGACGTACCACTCGTAAGTGACAACCGGACAGTCCGGGGTTCTGTCACACCGCCGCGCCCCGGTGACGCAATGCCTGTAATGCATCGAAACTCTTCCTCCTCGAAATTTAATAAGCATCACTGTTTAATATATGTGTCTCGCTCTGAGATGACTGAGATCAATGCATTTGCGTAAAATGTCGTCCCAGATCAGACTCTGCAGTTCACACAGGCTCATCAGGGGCGACACTTTTATTGAATTAATTTATTACCGAAAATCTAGTTAAGGCGAAAAGTGTCGTCCATGGTTAGACTGTGTAGCCTGCACATGCGCTGCACATGCGCAGCACATGCATTAAACCCCGTTTTCCTCGAACGCGGCTCGTGATTTAAGTCGAGTTCAATATTATAACGTCTATTGAAAGCCAGATAGATATATCAGCCCTTTTTGTTATCCAAAAGTGAGACGCCCGGAGTTTCCTAGTACCTTTGAATCCCGTACCTATTTTTTTTTCTTTTTCATAAAAAGTACATATATATTGAATCTGATATTTACTTTGGAATCTTCGATTTATAACTTGAACTTTTATATTTTGATTCTTAGCGTCATTATGAGTTTCTTATGATATTATGACTTTCTGCGGGAGATTAATAACGGTTCGATCAATTCAGTATTTGTACTTTGGTTCAATAAATTTACATATATCGGATGGACTTTTTTCGGTTTTTTCTTAACTAAAGAAGTTGTCTCCCATTCGGGTAGGTATCCCGAGTATCCCGGGTAAAAAGCGGTCCGTCTAAAATGCGTATACGACTCATATCCGCGGATATGACCGAAAAATGCGGATATTGACGAATATAAGCAATATCGACACTTTTTCTGCAATATTTATTTTAATGTTTAATGAAAAATACACAATATGTATTAAATATGTTAGTATTGTCTCAAAATAGAACAATTGAATAGACATTATCATTTTTCCAACTCTAAACTCATATCCGCGAACATGACGAAGTGCCAGAAGATTGTTTTAGTTGCAATGTTATTGAAAAGCTTAATTCTAGTCTGTTTTACAGGAGCTATGTTGTCTATCACAGATAAAAAAAGATGTTTAAAAATACACCAAGCTTCATTAACACTATCACATAACAGAACAGAAGTCCAGTCAATGGCTAAAAGACTTGCCTGAAAATCTTTTAAAGATCTTAAAGTAACGTTGTTATGAGAACTAATAGGAATTTTACTAACTTTCCTAGTACAAAATATTAAACTATGATCACTAAAGGAAGTGTGAATTACACCTGACTGAGTAATGTTGTCATTATTAGAAACCAATATCAAGTCAATTATGGTTTCAATGGTAGAACAAGTTCTAGTTGGTTCTGAAATCAGTTGTTTGTAATGAAACATATTAATAAATGATTTGAAACACTTTAAAAGAGTATTACATTTGTTCATGGACACATCAGTGTTAAAATCACCCAGTAAAATAGATTCATGTTCTAAACAATCATTGCATGAAGAGCACAAAGATTCTAGACTGGTATAAAAGTTCTGTCGTAAAGGAGGTCTATACAAAGCACCACATAAAATAGGTTAAGATTTTGGTAATAAAATGTCAATCCAAATTGCTTCAAGATCATCGCGATTCAAATCGGAACGAATATTATAGGATAAGTCCTTCCTGACGTATATACAAACACCACCGCCATGTCTGTTTCGATCCCTTCGCTGAATAGAGTAGTTGTTGATATTTACTTCCGAATCTGGAACAGAGTCATCTAGCCAGGTTTCAGAGACACAAATACATGCAGCCTTGGAACGTCGAGCTACAGAATCAATTTCATGTAATTTTGGTAGTAGACTTCTTGAATTTATGTGAAGAAAATGAAGTCCACGTTTATTAAACACTTCATAGCCGCTTGTGGTAGAATCATTTTCAGTGGGGCCGGGACATGGATGGACATCTCCACACAGCAATAAACATATAGGATAAAAACTGTCTCTTCGATCTATTGCATACGATGGTTGTTTTCTGTTAGACACGGAACAGTTGATGAATGTGTTAAAATACAGATGTTGTCCATAGTTGACAGGTAGAATGTTGACACAGTCCGAAATATAACCGGCCGGGTACTGGTGCACTTGAAAGTCATAAGAATCGTATTCAACAATGAATCGACATGAATATAATAAAAAACATAAAAGCTATCTTCACAGTGTTCATGATTGCGTTTTGTCGTTGCCTTATAACTCAAAAACCATAAATAAAAAGAAGTGAAACACTTGACTGACCGACATCAGACGATTGTCCGAAGAAAACACTAATGTAAATAAACAATGCCTCTTTAGGTCACAGACCACCTATTCAATTCTCGCTTCTGTAGATTTATCAATCTCTTGCACGACGGTCTCATTACATTCACCTCTGTGTTGGGCTAAGAACGGACTATTGTTATGAAAGCGTCTCATTCATGTCATGATCATTCCAAGCGTTCATCATTGAGGTTACAGTATACTAAACAATCTCTTGCACGACGGTTACATTGTATTAACTGCATTAAAGAAAACCATCTCATACCATGATATCTTATATCAGTCTTAATTTATTATTATAAAATTGATATGATTTTTATGTTAAGAAACCAACATACATAAATACGTCGAAACAATGCCTAACGTCACTCAATAAAAAATATGTACAATTGTTTACATTTGTGAAGTGCGTGGAATGATTACATCTGTGTAAATGGGCAATAAAATAGTTCCAATGAGTTGCATTAAAACTCACAAGTTTTTGCACGATTTATCGTAGATTTAAAAGTCGTATTTCTTAATTAAATGCATGCGATCTTAAATATCCACACAAATATACATTGTATGCGTTTGTTCGGTTTTAGCTATTTGGTAGACAAAATGGCGTGCTGAGCCTTATTCAGAGTTGTATGTGAGAGCAAGGAACGACAACTCTGCGTGGAGATTGTAGATTTATTTGTCGATAACGCCGAGGTATGTAGCACGGGATCCTCGTGTATAAAGATAGTACCTGTAGATGCCAAATCACCGGTATCGGTCGGGTCCCTCTGTTGATGTATTTTGCTCACGTTAGAATCACTTTCGTTGCTGTTTCTTTGTTTTCTTTTGTTATTTTGTTATTTTGACGTTGCGCTTCATTATAATCCAGCATAGAGTCCAATATAAATCACATTCGCGCATATAATCCAGGTAGTTGTCCAATTAAAATGTAATACATGTAGAATTTTGTGAATTTGCTGTATTTTAATCCCGTCTGAATCCAAAAAATGCGTATTTTACATTTGAAAATATGAATTATTTATTTTATTTTAAAAGAATTAAAAAGTTGTTGATGTTAACCGGACGTGACGTCATCTCATTTTAGTATAACCATTACGAATATCTTTATCTTACACAAGTGTAATATACTTTTTAAGAGCGTTTTCATTGGCTTAGTTTTCGTTTATTGACCAATCGCATGTTGTTATTTTGCTGAAATGACGTTGCAACGTCAAATGACGTCACGAAATGTAAACAGCATTTGGGATTTATCATTATGTTTTCGTAAATATTTTTTTAATTTGCACATTTAAAAGCATGTGATAAAAAAGATCTGACACTCGTTTTCATATCATACCATATTTTATTAAACTCGTCCAGGAAATCCATAACTTAGCTCGCCAAAGGCTCGATTACTAAAAAAAATCCTGAACTCGTTTAATAAAATATGGTATGATATGACAACTCGTGACACATCCTATATATATATATACTTAAGCCGAACATTTGACGATGAATAGAGAACACATGCAAAAAATAAATATTTACATATTACAACGTTTTTTTAATCATGCTTTACCATTAAATTAAAGCAATTTATGCAAAATATAGAATCATTTTTTAGCTGTTTTGTTAGAATTTATTATTTATTAAAAGTGTTTTGCTTATAGGAAATGCTTTTAACTCACTTGTATTATCGAAGTCTGTACAAATCGCAAACGGGACAGCTATAGAGAATCCTTTTGCGAACAACGTCCTTAGAACACTAGCGACCGCTGTCAATGTGGCCCGCTTCGACCTACAAATATGCATGAAAGATATACGCTGCGCTCTAGGAAAACGGGGCTTACTAGCTGTGCGTACAGTTTCCGCTTTTATTGTTGTCTTTTTTTCGATTAAAGGAAGTCTCTTCTTAGCAAACATCAAGTTTAGGCGGACGTGTCGTCCCTGATTAGCCTGTGCTATACCCGACAATGCCGACCGCTCTCAATGCTGCCCGCCACGAAATGTACGAAATTTACAATATACATAAATACACGGGTAAACTTTCGCAAACATGGAGGCTGCAGAGATCCCTAGGTCGACCAACAACCTTAGAGCTATCTCGACCGCTCTTAATGATGCCTGCTGAAATATGTGAATTTACAAAATTTACAAAAAAATGCCCCTGTTGAATGACGTATTCATTTCAGAACGCGTTCAACAACTGACCGTTAGCCACCAAATCAGCAACGTTGTTAAGCCGTTTTTACAAACTGCGTGTAATTAATCATGCCAATAATTGAAATCTGATTTGTAGGTGTGACGGTGAGCTATTAGCAAAGAATGTGTGTATGGTGCACGCAAATTGTCACACCATAGAGTTTTAGCGGCAAAATGACTACAACTTCCAGAATGAATTACAGTCTAGACATGCAGTTTAATGCCCATGTTTGAACTTTGATCTCTTAGTGTGACCTTTACCTTTCAGTTTTGATCCCGGTTGGCGTGCGACATGCACTGACGGATATAAGCAAATGAATAGCTATCCAATTCGAAGGGGTAAAAGAACAGGTAAAACCTTCTAGTTTTCACAGCAGTTGTGTCTTTTGGTGGCTCTACACGTGGCGAGTGATTACGGGACGCGTTGTCATCGCAACCACGTTTGTCGTAGCAACCGACGTCTTCTGTGATGGTTGACATTCTGGAAATTTTATGTAAATAGATTGAAACTTACACCAATATGATAAATATTAAAACAAGGGCCCAAGTTGTGGTTTTCCCAATAAAGGTATTTGAACAAAAAACTATGGAGAGTAAGTCGTTGCCACGACGCATGTCACAGTTTTGAATTTGAAAATGAGACTTTATCTGGGAAAACGGGGTTTAATACATGTGCGAAGTGTTGCGTCAAAGATTAACCCTTGCAATGTGCACAGGCATATATGGGACAACACTTTCCTCCTTAACTCATTTTTGCTAAGAAGAGACTGCCTTTGAAATAAATCAATACAATAAAAATCAAATTTTATCGGAATGCACAGGCTATTGCGTGAGGACACTTTATGCTCCGTTTCATAAACGATCGTATGACAATTTGAACTTACGAGAGAATTTTGTAATCTTAATAAGTAGACGAACTAACTCGCCATGCTCGTCAAATATATGCGGCGCTTGAGATGCCAATGTAATTAATTAAGTACTGAATATTTAAAATCATATGATATGGACTTAAGCAATTATGTACCTTCGAAAAATGTATCGTATCGTAAATGTGTACTACGATGTTTATTGAAACGGTTCCCTGTATTAAGCCTCTTTTCCCAGAGCGAAAATGAAATGTATCGAACTGTTACTGATTTTATATGGCTTTTTTATGAAGACTTCCAAAATTGTTGATCTGTTTATTGCGTAAACGCGAAAACTGCCGTTGCGGACAATCTATGGTAAAACTAAAGAATTATATAACACAAGTATGTGTATGTATATGTTCATAGATGTATATGATGCATTGTAGAAAATCAAACGAATGATGTATATCAACAAATAGTTTTTTTTTAAAGAAAATGATCCTCGATCTTGGAAAACTGGTTGAAATACATTAACCTGGTTAATAAGGGACTATGGTTTTCCGCTTTTATGGAAATATGTTGTTTAAAGTGATATTATGGGTATCTAACAGTTTATAGGTGTCTATCGCAACCGTTGTTTATTTTTTGGTGTTTTCACTTCATATACACTTATATTTGTTAATGCAGCATCAACATACTAAACAATTTCCCAGAAATAGAAAAAAATGCATTTTAAAATCAACCGTACTTTCGTTTTGACGACAGAAATGATTTGATGTACGATGTGAGTTTTAATGTAGTTTGTATGCAGATTCGTTCATACGACATTTAGACACAATTTTGTTTTTGATCATTTCGGCTCGGGTGAGTCATGTAAAATATCGAATATAATATATACTTTTTTTTAAAACAACTGGTAGCAAGATGAGTTGTAGATAATTGGTCAGTTACCTTTTTTTTAAATAACTCTTTTGACCTGTTAATTCTCTTCAGCTCAATTCAACAGTGAAAAATGTCCATATAATCACTTTAAAGGAAATATTTTCTTAACGAAAATCTAGTTTATGCGCAATGAGTTGTCCCTGATTAGCCAGTGCGGACTGCATATGCTAGTCTGGAACGACACATGCAATAATCACATTTTTTTTCCAGAATGAGGCTTCTATAAAAAGAAAAAAAAAGTCGTACTAGTACCTCTTCCTTAATGTTCGTCATCCGCGAATTCTCAAGAATACCAAATGATTTTATCGTATCAACTTGATTCCTATCTAATGCATCCTAAATTTAAATAATATTCATAATGGCTATTCATAGCTGTCATAAAATGCTAAGATTAAAACAAATTTGTTTTACCGTAAGAAAAACTTTAACATATTTTATATGTTTGGGACACCATTCCTGATGTAACCGGATACCGCTTTTAAGCAACGCATTTCAATTGGAAGTACATGAAGCTGCGCACTGGGACGACCATGCTTAATGCATGTGCGTAAAGTTTCTTCCCAGACTAGCTTGTGCATTGCACACTGGCTAATCAGGGATGACACTTTACGACTTAACCGGATTTTCGCTAAAAAATAAACTTACTTCAAATGATATGGTGTCCGCACAGGATAATCAGGGTCGACACTGTCCGCTTTTACGGTATCTTTCATTTGAAGTAAGTTTATTTTTTGATGTCGATTGTAAGGTGGACACCATATCAAAAAACCACATCGAACGTATTTAGCTGTTAAACACCGAAATTCGGGTAAGCGCTACAACATATGTTGTTATTGATCAATGTTGAAAGTCGGTTGTTGCCTTCTTCTTCGCGTTCAAGTGTAGTGCCCTTCTGGATCATCGGCGCACTTGGTACAATATAAGCCGCCTTCTGTGAACTTATGGCTTAATGTATATGCGTAAAGCGCCATCCGAGCTTTTCCTGTGCAGTCAGGGTCAAAACTTCCGGTTTATAAGTTCGTTTAAAGGAATTCGCTTCTATACGATAATTCAATGCATGCAGAAAGTGTCGTCAATAACAAGCACATGGAGACTGCACAGGCTAATCGTAGATTCACGTTTCGCACATTCATTAAGCCTAGTGACAGAAAGAGCACATTAATTCTTTAAAATCTAATCAGACGGACAAACGTACAGGCGGTCAGATGGATACCTGCATTGATTAATGCCTCTCACTTTATGGGGTCCTAACACACCAACATCAATAGTAGTGCTCAAAAGTATGGGGCACGGTGCTCGCTAATTTTTGTTTGATCACCTGAATACATAGTACCCACAGATGCAGAGCCACTTTCGAGTGTATGTTAAATACGGATATCATTGCTCAACACTCCATACAAACAAGCGTTAAAAATTTGTATAATAATATTTGATAAAACACCATTTTATCTACGGAATTACGATTCCCTTCATATCCACGTCGTTTATTGCAGGCATCGTTATTATAGACGGTGTAAAACACACGTGGTCGAAAACTTATTATTGTCATTAAATGAGCCATCATTTTTCAAGCATGTTTGGCAATAAAACAACTTAGTTTTACGCAATGATGAAATTTGAAAAACATAAGCTCAGTTATGCTTAATGCATGTGGTTAAAGTGTTGTCCCAAATTAGCCCTTCGCACTACGCACGAGCGAATTAGGGACGACACATTCCGCTTATATGGTATTTTGATTTTTAAGTAGTATCTTCTTAGCGAAAATCCTGTTAAGCGGAAAGTTACGTTCTTGATATATTTATCGCTCGGCTTCTAATAAGAGGCTCTCCTGATTTTTAAAACACAACCCACGTCCGATTAAGCCATCCCAGAAAACACGTTGCTTATATGTTACTTTTTTTGAACACTTCAACTCGGATAATAGGATATTATCTATTAAAGACGCATTTCAAAGGACTGAATGTTCATCTTTATTATTAAAGGTTGAACTTACTTGAATTATTACCTTGATCCCCTTGTGGAACATTGGGTATCGGAAACAATCCTCAATCGCACTATCTTTTCGGCAGCTTTATTTAGCTCTTCCCATCATGTTACAGTTCTTTATTTTTTCTAACATATTCGCCTGCAGGTGGTCTTAAAGCGTCCGACTCGTCTCATGCCCTGTGGATTCCACTGTTAGGGCTGCCGTGTGATGTCTTTTGGAGGTTTTCGCAAGGTGTAGCCAATCTTCCTCCATTTCCGCCTTGTGAGCTGCTGTCAAATGAGTTCCAAGTTCGCCCGTTTCCATAACTCGGTTTTCTTGACCCTGTCTGTCCATCTTATCTAGATGATTATTCGAAGGCACATGTCCATTTTTACACAGTGACATGCGATGAGTTCCCTTGGTACCATTGTGGTTACGCTAGGTAAACGAATGTTTTTTGTGGAGGTTCAAAAACAATAATTACAATACCTAATAGATTTGTTTTGCTTTCTTCCGCGGTAATCTTACAGTTTTCGCGTAAACATTGCAACTTTTTTTGACGCAGGTTTAGCAGGCATTCAAGAACAGTTGTGTATGATTTGACAACTTTTAAGTTTCCAAAATAATTAAAATAAATTTACGAATAGCCTGTTAAATAAAACTTAAGTGTCGCGTTTAACATCCGTCTTTATACAACACATTTAAATGTCACACCTAGCGGTCGAAAGTCAAATTTTGCCATTAAACTGCGTGAACATTCATGTCTCAGACATAACTTTGCAATGTTTTGCAATTGAATTAAATGATGTGCACATATGTGAAAGAATAAAAGTCATGCCGCGTGAAGTGCATGTCTCTCTACTACAGAGGTCAATATTGCAGTTACAGGTCAAAGTTCACATTTAAAATTCCTGCCTCAGCAACTTTTTTACGTATTGAATACATACTTTTGGCATTAATGTAGATCATCATGACAACATGTTACGTGAAACACCCGTCTCCCTACCTCGAAGGTCAATGTCACACTTCAAGGGTAAATGTTACATTTTGAAACGAAAGAAATCTTTGTTCAATGGATATATGTTTTGTTTATAAGATTGTGCTGTATATACTGAATTGTATTTCAATGGTAATTGATAACCATCGACAAATAAAAGATTAGCATATTGTAACAATATTTTTTGCAAGATAATGTTTCATAATTGGCGTCGCCCTGGAGGGCGGCGACTAGTATGTAATGCATTTTGTTTTCGCTTATGGGAGGAGAAGTTATTTTACGGATCAACGTATATATTTTTGTTTTAAGAATATCTTGCATATTGTTAACTTTTTGTGTAAATTAGTGTAACTAAGTACTGCATCTGTGCCTATTACATTTATAACAACATTTATTGCCAATAATGCAAAGCTAATTGTTTTAATTAATAACTGATCCACAACTGATCACAGGGGAAAGATCACAGGGACTGGTCAAATACGCGAAACGTTCTGGGTTTGTATTAAAACAAATGATGTTTTGTATAAAAACAAAACATAATCAAAATATTTTTATTTTGTGTTTTTTTTTAATTTGCTTATTAAGTTGAGAAACAATGTAGTACGATATTTGACGACCTATCGCGCAAGCAAGTTTATTGGAAGGCGTAGTGGTACGAAAACGTACAATGTTTTAGTTTATCAATAGACATAAAAAATAACGATCGCTATACACATCTTCACCAAATAGAAGTACAGAAGTGAATGTCAGCCGGAATAGCTCAGTTGGGAGAGCGTCAGACTGAAGTTGTTTACGCAACAGTCATCTAAAGGCCCCCGGTTCAATCCCGGGTTCCGGCACGAACGGAACAGTTCGGCGGCTGACAATTTTTTTCAGTCAGGTTAATAAATATAATTAAGCTTTATTTTATGTTGACATTTTAAAATCCATATTACTACAATTGGACATTTTTATTAAAATTAATGGATGCAACGTGGTGACAACGTTAAATCAAATTTCTTACATCACTAAAATATCTAATAAAAATACACGTGTTTTTATATAAATAAATAAATGCAAACAACACATCTATTATCCATGTATTATTATGGTTCTATATCATAGGCCTATCCCTTCCACATATAGACCGCAAAGCGCGACACGTATTATTGATTGTAACAATAAGTTGCGATTAAGGAAGCAGCCGCATATCAAGTAGGAGCTGTGTCCCAGCAACCCGTTTCCCTTGAGTCAAGCACTCCTCGGAGTTTTTTTTTAAGAATTACATATAGAGCGCGAAGCGCGACACGTATTACTATCCAGGTGGTATGGGCTCTTTAGTATTATCCGACCATTACGTCCATAGTTATCTTCCTTAGAATTTGAGAAATTTTGAAATCCTTGTTCGAAGTCCAAAATTTTCATCCGATTGTTCCAAAACTTTCACAGGTTTTTTTTTATCAATAAGGACCCTACCCAAACTTTATATCAGCAATATCGGACCATAAGTCTAGAATTATATCCGTTTGAATTTAAAAATAAAAGTGAAAAACTGCTTGGTTAGGTGATTTTGTCAACATTTTTCATCAGATTCTTTCCAATCTTATACACAAATTTTTTTGAACCAAAATTTTCGTACCCAAATTTGTTTTCCTACCCACATTTTTTTATTACCCACAATTTTTATACCCACATTTTTTACGTACAAAATTATTGTGGGCATAAATTGTTCGTAACCAAAATTTTCGTACCCACATTTTTTTCCGTACACATATTTTTCTTACCAAATTTTTTTTCCTACCTGATTTGTATTGGCATAATTTTTTCGAACCCAAAATTTTCATACCCGCATTTTTTTCGTATGGAATGAGTGATATATTGGACGTCATCTATTGATGATGTTCAACTGAACGAATGATAATGGCGACTAAAATTCGTTAAGCTCCTGGTCATAGCCGCGATTTGACTCTATTGGAAACTGGCCGATAACTTTTGCCAAAAATTAACATGTAAATGGACCAGAACGCGATCTACACGATGGAATATTCGTCATTTCTTGGAAAAATGTAGTTTTTGATAAAATGACGAAAAAAGGGTGTTTTTTATTGCGCAATCGCTATAAACACGTGGCTTGGCCGGAAGTACATGTAGCGTTAATAGCAACCCCAAGGCAATTCACCCCCAGGAGACAATTCACGCGCTAGAGAATTCAAATTTGATTTTAAATATTTTTTTTCGTACCCAAAATATTTCGTACCCATATTTTTTTCGTACCCATTTTTTTTTTCGTGCCCATTTTTTTTTCGTACCCACATTTTTTTCGTACCCCATTTTTTTCGTAACCATTTTATTCGTACCCAAATGTTTTTTGTACCCAAATGTGTTCGTACCCAAATTTTTTTTCGCACCCATTTTTTTTTACCAAAATGTTTTTCATACCCAAACTTTTTTGTACCCAATTGTTTTTTTCGTACCCAATTTTTTTTCGTACCCATTTTTTTCGTACCCATTTTCTTTCGTACGCAATAATTTTCGTACCCAATTTTTTTTCGTACCCAATTTGTTCGTACCCAAATGTTTTTCGTTCCCAATTTTTTTCGTACCCGATTTTTGTTCGTACCCATTTTATTTCGTAGCCAAATTTGTTTTATTCCCAAATTTTTTCGGACTCAAATTTGTATTCGTACCCATTTTTTGTACCCTAATTTTTTTCGTTCCCTATATTTTTTCATACTCTAATTTGTTTTAAATAAAAAAAAATGTCTGTAACCACAATTTTTTCGTATCCAATTTTTTTCGTACACAAATTTGTTGGTACCAAAAAGTGTTCGTACCCATTTGTTCGTACTCAATTTTTTTTCATACCCAAATTTTTTCGTACATTGATTCTTATTTGTACCCATTTTTTTCGTACCCAAATAGTTTTTCGTACCCTTATTTTGTTCGTACCCTTTTTTTCGTACTAAAATTTGTTTTCGTACCAATTTTTTTTGTTCGTACCCACATTTTTTCGTACCAATTTTTTATAGAAATAATCGATTTTCAATCTGATGAACCAACGGTCAGTGCCAGTAGTCCTACTGTCATTGGTCTGTGTGCTTGTTGAACGTAGAAAGGGTTCTTTAGCTCCAATTAGCCATGTGGCTATTTTTTGGATAAAATTTCTGGCAGTGGGCTTTTTTATCTTTGTGCAGCAACCTCTGCCGCCTCATTTTGTGAAAACATGAGTCGCGCAATGTTCAAAGTGAGAAAAATTGGTGGTGACTATTCAACATTGTGAAAAAATATCAGTCGCAAACTTTTAAAAATTGTGAGAAAAAGTGTCTCGCAATGTTGAAAATTGTGAAATATGAGTCGCGCAATGTTGAAGATTTTAAAAAATGAACCTCGCAATCTTGACAATTATGGAAAAATAAGTTGCACTCTTTTCAAAATTGTGAACAAATGAGTTGTGACTGTTGAAAATTGTGTAAATAATTAATTGAGCAATGGCATCTTATGAAACAGTAGTCATAGTATAAGCAACATTGAAGCCTAATATGCATTCATCTATTATTATTTTGGGCACAAATAATTTTACCATGGGAAGACCCTACATAAAAATGTTGATTTTTTTCTAACTTGCTACCTGGCGACACACATTTTCAAGTATATTTCATTAAATTTGGCATATATTTTAATAAAAATGGCATTGTATGAACATGTCGTCATAGTATAAGCAACATTGAAGCCTAATATGCATTCATCTATTATTATTTGGGCACAAATAATTTTACCGTGTGAAGACCCTACATAAAAATGCTGATTTTTTTCTTACATGTACTTGTTACCTGGCGACACACATTTTCAAGTCTATTTCATTAAATTATGCATAGATATTTATAAAAATGGCATCGTATGAACCAGTAGTCATAGTATAAGTGTAACCGGACCGGGGGAAATATATGCCCTTGTTAATAATGGCACAACACAACTCGCTTGCTGCGTTTACTCTTTTATTCATTTATAGTTCACATAATTTTCAACAAATATTATCTTCCTATATTACATTCTTAAGCATTCCTTCTTAACTCTCTTAAATTCTTATTAGATCTTATTTAACAAATTCCATCCTCCTATATCAACTGTCTTTCTAACTTGTAACTTACTTTCTAACTTTTCTCTTACTGACTTCTACTTCCTTCCTTCATAAACTAACTTGTCACTCTTTTGAAACCCTTTCATCCCTAATACCAAGTCACACCCACACATCTCACTGACCAATCATATCTCTCATTCATGCATCGATTATACAGATCCTTAATGCCAAGTCACACCCACACAACTCACTGACCAATCATATCTATCTCTTATCCAACATACAGTACCTTACTTCCTTACTTCTATAAGACTGTAATTAATTAGCACCTAGTCTAAGAATCTTTAGTCACAGTCATTTTATAGCTAAAGCTGATAAGCATACAGTCTGCATATTTAGTGTGAATTCAACATGAGTAGATTTCCAAGACTGTAACTAACACAATGTAATCAATATCAAGTTACACATGTGGTTCAAAGTAACCTTCCACTGCCATTCAGTAGACAAAGAAATCATATTTAAACATATTCACAGAAATCAATTCAATCTCTTTAAAACTGGAACTATGATTATTTAATGAATTTGTAATGCACTCAATCAAAATCAACAACCAAAATCAAATAATAATCAAATAATATTTGTAACTCTGTGACACAAGCAACATTGAAGCCTAATATGCATTCATCTGTTATTATTTGGGCACAAACAATTTCACCGTGTAACGATCCTGCATAAAAATGCTGATTTGTTTTTCTTACTTGGTACCTGGCGACACACATTTTCAAGTCTATTTAATTAAATTTGGCATATATATTAATAAAAATGGGATTGAATGAACATGTCGTCATAGTATAAGCAACATTGAAGCCTAATATGCATTCATCTACCATTTTCTTACTTGGTACCTGACGACACACATTTTCAAGTCTATTTCATTAAATTTGGCATAGATATTTATAAAAATGGCATCGTATGAACCAGTAGTCATAGTATAAGCAACATTGAAGCCTAATATGCATTCATCTATTATTATTTGGGCACAAATAATTTTACCGTGTGAAGACCCTACAGAAAAATGCTGATTTTTTTCTTACTTGGTACCTGGCGACACACATTTTCAAGTCTATTTCATTAAATTATGCATAGATATTTATAAAAATGGCATCGTATTAACCAGTAGGCATAGTATAAGCACAAATGAAGCCTAATATGCATTCATCTATTATTATTTGGGCAAAAATAATTTTACCGTGTGAAGACCCTACATAAAATTCTGATTTTTTGCTTACTTGGTATCTGGCGACACACATTTTCAAGTCTATTTCATTAAATGTGGCATATATATTAATGAAAATGGTATTGTATGAACATGTCGTCATAGTATAAGCATAGAAGCATAATGCGCATTCATCTATTATAATTGGGCTAATGCAATTTTACCGTGTTAGCACCATATATCAAGTTGCAGATTCTTTAAATATTCGCCACATACCCACAGGCATTTTCATTAATATTTCAGAAAAATAGACCTTTATATTAATACACATGGCATCTTAAGAACATTTTATCATAGTTTAACATGGTTCCCAGCCAACCTGGAAATCAGGGAAAACCTGGAAAAAGACTTTCACTTTTTCCAGTCAGGGAAAAGTCAGGGAATTTGGGAAAAGTTCCTGAAATCAGGGAAAAATCAAGGAATTTTGTTTGGTCAGACTTTCCCGACTTGTGTCGAGAAGTCCATACAATTAAAACAGCAACTTATTTCCTCTGCATGGCTATGGTGACTTTGTAGTATACATTTAGCTTAGTTATGTCTGCCACTGCTAATTATTCAGGGTGTCTAAAACAAGAAATATGTCGAAATTATTATCCTGGAAGTTTTATTTTCCATCAGGGAAAAATCAGGGAATTGTGTTCATACAAAAAGCTGGGAACCCTGTAATAAAGCAATATAGAGGCATGAAATGCATTTTTCTATTATGATATGCCCAAAAATAATTTCACTAAGTGATGACCCAGCTTGAATATGAGGATTTGTTGAATATTTTATGCTAACCGACATACAATTTTAGTCGTATATCAGGATTCAATACATATACCTTAGTGAAAATGGCATTGGAAGAACATTAGTTCATTGTACTAGATAGAATGAAACATTATATCTATCCTTCTTATAGTTTATTGCAGTTTCAGTAATATTCTGTCTATAAATGATTTCAACATGATATAATTATAAATCATTGCTAGCAAATGTGTATATATGAAACAAACATTAAAAATAGACGGTTTATTTTTTCCCGTTTATGTATATATATCTATGTATACATCTTTTGTTGTAAACAGTTATGCGACATGTGTCAGAAAACGCCCAGTACAAATATATGGACGGAATGATTTTTTCACTTATTTTGGTGTATGTTGGCTCCACTTCACACGATACAGTCATTGTAGTTTAATTGAAAAACACATCTTACAATGTGAGATGAGTTCTGGGTTCAAGCCCCAGCAGTGGCCTATCATGTGTGATATACAGAGCCATTATGATTAAATATACACGGTTATCTATTTAAACAATACAATTAAATATAAGGAATAATGTTAAAGGGGCATTGCTGCTTAGCCATTTTTGGGATTGTATTGTGATTTTTGGCCAAATTTGACATTGAATAACAGGGTTTATATACATCCCAAGCATAAATGCTTCTAAATTTGTAAAAAAAAAAACAAGCCGAAGTGTGCAGAATATTAAACATTTGCAACTTTCTGATGTCTAAAAGTCATTAAATGCCACTTGAAGTATACATTTTTTGTACAAAATGACCCATTTTGTGCTGTCCATTATTGGTTAATGTGTTACGCTGTCAGGTCCAAAAGCGCTCATTCTGTAGCTTGTTTGGACTATAATCTATAATGCGGCCAAGTGTCAGCAGATTCGTCCCAGTGGTTCTGATGTTATACGCCGTGCCTAACTTTTATTGAGTATTACTCACTGATTTATGCATATGAGCTCGGCTGTTTTCGGAGAATGCCTGAGGTATTGTCATAGCCAGCTCATCGTGTCGTGTCGTGTCTTTTCGCTGTCCGGCGTCCGCCATGCTGAAACCTTAACATTGACCAATTGTACCCACATTTTTTTTCGTAACCAAAATGTTCTTACCCACATTTGTTTTGTATCCAAAATCTTTGTTCCCACATTTGTCTTACCCAAAATTTTCGAACCCACATGTTTAGCTCGACTATTATATGAAATATATATAGTGGGGCTATCCTACTCACCTCGGCGTCGGCGTTAGCGTGCAAATGTTAAAGTTTGCGTACTACCCCAAATATTTCCTATGTCCCTTGACATATTGCTTTCATATATTGCATACTTGTTTACCAACATGACCCCAACCTATAAACAAGAGCAGACAACTGTATCAAGCACTTTGACAGAATTAATGTCCTTTTATACTTAGAATATGCATATTTTTGATAAATCTATGTTGAATTTTGCGTACTACCCCAAATATGTCCTATGTCCTTTGACATATTGCTTTTATATATTGCATACTTGATTACCAACATGACCCCAACCTATAAAAAAGAGCAGACCACTGTACCAAGCATTTTGACAGAATTATTGCCCCTTTTATACTTAGAATATGCATATTATTGATAAATCTATGTTAAAGTTTGCTACTAACCCAAATATGTCCCTTGACATATTGCTTTCATATTGTGCATACTTATTTACCAACATGACCCCAACCTATAAGGTAGAGCAGACAACTGTATCAAGCATTTTGACAGAATTATTGCCCCTTTTATACTTAGATAATTGAGCATTTTGCTTGCATTGCAATAACTTCTCTATCTATGATTAGTTTTTATAAATAATTTGACAAAACAACACTTACCTGAATACCACAATGGATTCCACCCAAACAATACCCCCGCCCCAATTTTTTAAATTTGTTTTCCTTTTTTAATTTTTGAAAGATCATCTAATTAATGACCACTCCCCACATTATACCACCCTCTCAACCCCCCTAGCCTCCCCTCCCCCCCCCCAAAGAAAAATTTGTTTCCTTTTTTATTTTTGAAACATCGTCTAATAAATGACCACACCCCACATTATACCCCCCTCTTAACCCCCTACCCCTCCCCCGCCCAAATATTTTTTTTTGTTTCCCCTTCTTTATATTTGAAAGATCATCTTATAAATTATTGAATATGAAAAATTTCCCAATAATGGCTTACGTTATATTGTCAAGCACACGAATTGTCGAGCGCGCTGTTTAGTCCCCACTCATTCCATCCCGCGAAACCCTTAAGGTCTCGCAACTCTAGTAGAAGTCTTCAGGATGGTCTATATAACATCATATTATTGAATGTTGAAGAACGAGAAAACCTTGCAAACTGAACGTATTACTTTTTTAAATTTTAATCCAGCGCATTGTGGGCTGAAGAAAAGCAGTAAGTACGTGTCTCGATTCGCTTGTTGATATTGAAGTGTGCGGTAAAACAGTTCAAGAGAGCATTCCTGAACTGATCAAAATATACCGAAATTGCCGTCTATACAGAAAATAATGCTTCAGTTTTCTGCTAAATTACGAATTAAGGAATTATATCCACTGGAAGACAGCCAGGACTTGCATGCCCATGCGTATAAATCTATATACACACGTCTTAACAGTTCTACATAGGTGTATTGTTTGTTGTGTAACATGACAAAAAAGAAAACAGCGCAATTTCATGCAATTGTATAAAGAATTTGCAAAAATTGAAGGATGCATTAAACGAAGCACTGGTTTATGATTTTTAAGAGTTTATAGAAAAAGTTCGTTTTTTTACGACGATTCAAATCCATCAATATAGAGGGTCGTGACTACATATGTATTTATTTCAAATTCTGATTGGCTCTTACAAAATCTTTCACCAACATTTTCAACCGATAAATGATACTTAAAAACAACAATTAACAATCCAGTGCATAACAACACATCAATGCATATTCTTATCGCGCTTTGGATTACACAGATAAATTACATATTCTAATAAGTCAGCGGAAGCTACCCCGACACAAGTGTAATACATTCACTTATAATTAGGTTTGATGCAAAACTTTCATAAGTAATACAATCAACATTGGTAAAAAGTTACTTATTTATTGTTTCATGACAAAAAAAAATCCTCGCTTATAACATGTCAGATTTCTAACAAAATACTTGTTTGTATTGTTTCGCTCTATCGCTTCAATTGTTTTTAGAAAACTTCCGATGACCAATACTTCCCTGTGGTGTGACATATTTTCAGATTGAGGAATATATTAATTCCAGAAACATGATCAGGGTATTATTCAATTCAATCTCGTTTTTATTCAATTATAATAATAATTGAATTATACTTGTTATTCACTGAAATGAACCTAATAAGCACATATCCACTTCGATTCCGTAAGTAGTTTCTAAGGCAATTACCTAAAAATAGATAGTGACAATGTTACACAAAGTTCATAAAACTGCAGCTAAAATAATATTTCTTGTTAAATGCAGTTTGGACTACCACTTTATAAGACACCAGTATGTTATATTTTATCGAATGTAGTGCCTATTTCTCAAAAGTTCCTCTTCTTGTCAAGTTTAAAAGTCATTTAACGATCTGATGCATTTGATTGTGGTTATTTATATGTGGTTATTTATAGTGTCATTTATATGTATTGAGTATTGTCATGATTATAAGCTTACTTAAAAGATGATTTTTCTAAGGGTGGCAATGTATGGTGTACGGGAATATTGTCGAAAAAGGCTGCCAAAAATACTGTGTTTTACCGGTGTCTGCATGGGTGATGCATTTGCTTGCTGGTGTAAAATTATCTTTTGTATAAAAACTATTTAGCGAGAACATATCCGTCTTTAAAATGATACTAGGCTTTCAATCCTGATAGAAAAGGACAACAAATAAAATACTTTGATTTTTTTACAGTTTTAATGGAATCCTATTGGAATTGGAATAAGTGTAATTTAATGTATTTAGAACAATAATGTTGTTGTTGCAGGCAAGTCCTATATTTATTTGCAAGTTGCAAAATCATGTTGGACTTGCAATGTCAAAAGACATTGCTAACACAATATATACGGTGATATATTATACCTAACCAATGTTCTCCTCCAACATTTCGAAAATCATTTCCCTTCTCAATAAAAATTCTATTAAAGTCCACACTTCCGTCAAATCGCCTCTGAACAACTTGACGTACAGAACCAGTCTATCATGTTTATTCCGACTACTAATCAATACGTGTGTATGTACATTGCTGTAACATACAACACCTTATGGTATGAATTACATCGAGGATTGCAAAATGTGTTGTATTATTGTTTGAAAAGAAGGCGTTATAAAAGTACAGAAGATGTGAATATAATTTTCGGTTAACAATATGTCCTCAATCAGCTTCCATTCCTCCATAGTTCTCATGTCAAGAACTAATATTTATATACTGTACACTGACACCATGCTCTTCAGCAGGTTTATACGTGAACAGGCTTCATGTACGATCATTTTTAATCAATTGAGACGTGCGTAACAACACCATGCTGTAAAAATTGAATTAAAAACATGGACACTATTCAATTTATAGAACGCCTCGTTGAATGTGTTGTTATGGTCTCTTTAAAATAACACTATTAATAAACAATCAAGATCTGCAGATCGCAGAGGGAAGTTTTGTTCTTTTGTACAGAGCAAGTATTGCGCACTTATACCGCCTAATGAGGGCCGTGATTGTTTTTTAAACGAAAAAAACCTTTAGACTCCAAGTATATTAATAAGAAGAATTGCTCACTCGAAACACTTGTCTCAAGCACACACACACACACACAGCTTAACAATAAGAAGTATGTACTTGAGGGACTGGTTTGTTTCTACGAAAACCATTGTCTGCTTAGAGCTTGTTTATGATGATTCAACTTTACACTCAGAAGAGATCATTGTATGTCAGTGTGTAACACTTCAAAACAATCCCAACAAGATTGTATGCAAATAATTTGTAGTTGACTGTTCAATTTATAGTCGTATGGTTTTACATATGCTATCCATATATATACATGTCATCTATACCCAAAGACGTTCCTGCATATAACTACATACACACATGCTATCATTATAAGTCAAATCATAATATTATAAAATTGTTAAAGTTTATCAGACTGCACGACTTTTTTATGTTTCTTAATAGCGTAACATATTGATAATCGCGTCTGATGAAAATGATGATGATGATAATGATAATGATGATGTTGATGATGATAATGATGATGATGATGTTGATGATGTTGATGATGATGGTGGTGGTGATGATGATGATGATGATGATGATGATTATGATGATAATATTAATGGTGATGATGATGGTGGTGGTGGTGATGATGATAATGATGATGATGATGATGATGATGATGATGATAATTATGATGATGATGATGATTATGATGATGATAATGATGATGATTATGATGGTGGTGGTGGTGGTGATGATGATGATAATGATTATGATGATGATGATGATGATGGTGATGGTGGTGGTAGTGGTGGTGGTGATGATGATGAGGAGGATGATGATGATGATGATGATGATGATGATGATGATGATGATGATGATGATGATGATGATAATGATGATGATGATTGTGCTGGTGGTGGTGATGATGATGATGATGATCATTATCATGATCATGATCATGATTATGATGATTATGATGATAATGATGATGATGATGGTGATGATGATGATGATGATGATGATGACGATGATGATGATGATGATGATGATGATGATGATGATGATGATGATGATGATGATGATGATGATGATGATGATGATGATGATGATGATGATAATGATGATGGTGATAGACATTCTTCGCGCTTGTTATCACTGTCTGGATATTCTTTAGGTACTAGGAAACACGGTGCTACCTGTCTAGCCTCAAATAGCTGAACAGGTGACCAGTGTCTACCTATACATCCGCCTATTCAGTGCTTCAGGTAGAAGTTTACGTAGATGACCTGCGTTTAAGATATCTCAGTTAGGTATAAAACTCACATAAGGCCCATTTTTGGTTGCCTCACCTCCATCCCTAGCCTTATACTCGAGTTTTTGTTTGCATCTTTCAGCGCTCACCAGTACTTGCCCAGAATCTTTCATTACCAATGCGTCATGAATCAGACTGGTCACCGGTCCCGGTGTGTCCCTTCTAATATGGCTTGCAGCAAGTACTGTTGAGGAGGAGTGGTATCGTCGTGGAGCATCAGATAGTTCTCTATTCCAGCCCTCCAGTCTTCTCCGCTCCAATACAGTTTCCTGCCCTGCTCCACTATCCTCAAGTGCAATAGACATCCCTATAGACAATTCTGTGAAGTGCTATGAAATCTAGATATGCATATATTATTGATAAGTTTTCATAATTGCAACTTATATATTCTACATACTTAAATAACATGGTTGATACAAATTGATTATGGTATTTTTTTCAATGAAAATTAAACAGTTACATATTTGTGTTGATAACTCATTAATAGCATAACTTATTTGAGTGTTTTGTATCAAAAATGCAGTGGGTGAAATATATAAATCCAATTGAATTCATAGAATAATATTTTAATACGAAAATTACGAAATGATACGCACAATTTACCCAAAAAATAAAGCAAAATAACCTGGCTGTGCATATGCACTGTGGACAGGTAAGAACCGCGTAAAAATATAACTTAATTAGACAGTATACTCGGAAATAAATTGTGTACAATATTATTTCAATTCTTAAAAATAATGTTTTTTTTTACGACATTGTTTCGTAAAGATGTGAATTTGCGGAGGTGGTTAGATTGATCTCTTAAACGTTGTAAACTATATTTGAAAGATATACTAGACAGAAAACGCAGAAAGTTTTCATATCGCATGTTTGTCTGAATGACAAGTAAACCTGAGTGTGACATCCGAAATTGTTCACTTTCACTTGTGCATGTAAGCATCTGAACAATACGCGACCTATAAGGCGTCAAATTAATTGCTTCCGGCAATGTCAGGCTTCGTGTGTTTACTTGAATACTAACTCTATAATACTTAAAGGTACACACGTGAAGACTTCTGCGTGCGCTCAAATGTACTTCCAAGCGCACACGCGAGACCTACAAATATTCTGGATGTCATTTAATCGTATGATATCGATGTATGCAATATTTATATGAGCTGATGATAAACCGTGATATAAAAAAAACACTGATTCTTAAAAAGCCATATTGGTGAAATAAAGTAGCTATTTAACAAAACCCACAAACCGGAAGTCAGACCCGTGGTATTGACGAGAAGGTTCAGAGTATCAAAAGGGCCGTCCCCTTCGTTGCCAACGGAAGTCGTTCCGACACTAATCAACTTCCGATGGGTAAGAGCTCGCATTGAGATCCATAAGAAGTGCTCCGTCTCAAAGTCGCACGCTGTTGCATTGATATCTGTCAATGAAGGTAATATCGTCCGATTTCGTATTTGTGATTGTCAGATAATAGAAACCGGTCGTTTAATCGAAGTCGTTGCAACCGATAAAAATATTTTGTAAAAAAATGACAATCACACATGTTGATATCATACTAGTTAATATTATCTAAGTAGTTATAACACGTTTTAATATCAATATTGCGTAAAAACGTGTGTGGTGTCACATAATTAAACTGGGCGGTTTGTGGTGTCACAGCATATGGCAGGACAGGTTTGTTGTTTTACATCATTTGACAAAACGGTTTGTAGTGTATTCGACTGGACGGCGGTTTGCGGTGTCAAGATATTTGACTGGACAATTTGTAGTGTCGCGAAACTTGGCTGGACGGTCTTGATTGTCACGACATTTGACTGGTCGGTTTGTAGTGTCCTAGCATTTGACTGGACGGTTGAAAGTGTCATGACATTTGTGTGAAGGGTTTTGGTGTCAAGACACATGACTGTACGGTTTGTAGTGTCACAACATTTGACTGGACGGTTTGTGGTGTCATAACATTTGACTGGATGGTTTGTGTTGTCACGACATTTTACTAAACGGAATGTTGTTTCACAACATTTGTCTAAACGGTTTGTAGTGTTACATCATTTGACTGGTCGGTTTGTAGTGTCACAACATTTGTTTGAACGGTTTTTGGTGTCACGGCATTTGACCAAACGGTTTGTGGTGTCATAACAATTTACTGGACGGTTTGTGGTGTCATAACAATTTACTGGACGGTTTGTGGTGTCGTAACAATTTACTGGACGGTTTGTGGTGTCATAACAATTTACTGAACGGTTTGTGGTGTCATAACAATTTACTGAACGGTTTGTGGTGTCATAACAGTTTACTGGACGGTTTGTGGTGTCATAACAATTTACTGAACGGTTTGTGGTGTCATAACAATTTACTGAACGGTTTGTGGTGTCATAACAATTTACTGGACGGTATGTGGTGTCGTAACATTTAAACTGTGGTTTAAGATGTCACAACATTTGTCTGACACAGCATTTGACCTGTCGTCTGTGATTTAACAACATTAAACTGGACATGTGTGTTGTCACCGCATTGGAAAGGACGGTTTTTGGTTTCACGACCTTTGACTGGAAGATTTGGGGTGTAACAGCATCTGAACTTCTGTTTTTTTTTTGCCCCAACGTTTGTCTGGCACAGTATTTGAATATTAAATATTGCTAAATATAAGATCCGCGTTATGGGAAAACTTGGCTAAATGATTGTGGTTCAAGTTGCATTCTAGATAAATCCTTGCAGTCCGATAAGGCTTATCAGGGACGATAGTTATCGCTTTTATGGAATTTATAGTTTTAAGGAGGTCTCTTCTTTATGAAAATACAGTGTAGGTGGAAAGTATCGTCGCTGATAAGCCTGTATGGACTGCACAGACTAAGCCTAAAAATGCACTTCATATGCATTCATACATACTTATTTATTAGGACAAGGTTAATTAAATGATTGACCTGCGTTATTTCATTTATATTATATTTTTATTTTAAACATTTGATTTAATTTATTTTTCGTTCCATGCTATCACATTTGTATAGAAACACATTTAGCTTAAGACTTATTCGTACATAAATTAAAAAAAGGCGCCAATATTTCACCGTAACTACAAGTATCTAATGTGGTTATTTACTCTACTAAAATATTGATATATTATCTTCATACATTTGTGATCTACATATCAAAATATTGACGAAAGATCATTATACAAATCTAAATATATAAACTGTTTTACCTCGACAGGGTACCCTCACTCAGTTCCTGCCCTCATGCCGCCCGATCTTAAAAACCAAAAGCTACGCAAATTTCAGTTGTGTTCCTCTTGCTCAGCTATAAAGAAAACATGGACAGCAAACTGGGACATCTGAACTTTACCGGAACGTACAACAAATAATGGAAAAGCGTATAATTCAATCGTTGCTAAGCGCGCAACACCTAACACCTAACACTTAACACCATACCTAATAATCCTTTTTATCCTATATTTTTTCTTAGTATCGAGGGCTACCGCCCCCAAACCCCTGCTTTGTCGATAGTGGTAAACAACTGCGTACCGGTAAATTTCAAACTAGCCGGAAAACTTAAAGTGGAAGCATTTGAGCATCGTTCTGGGAAAGCTGAGCCCAGTGCATCTGCGTAAGGTGTCGTCCCAGATAAGCCTGTGCAGTCCACATATGCTAATCAGGGACGACAGTTTCCGATTTTATGAAATATTGTTCAAAGGTTTCTCATTAGCGAACATCTAATTAAGGGAGAACATATTAATTGATGAGCATGTACAGACTGCACAGGCTAATCTGGTTTGACACTTTACGCACATGCATTAAGCCCGGTTTTTTTAAGAACGATGAACTATTATGGTTTGGTGCATAATTTATAGCCACGTTTTGGAAAACAACATGGCTTAATGCATGAGCGTAAAGTGTCATCCCATCTTAGCCTGTGCTATCTGATCAAGCTAAAAAGGGACGACACTTTCCGCTTTGATCGAATTTAGTTAGTCTCTTCTCTACTAAAATCCTGTTTAGGCGGAAAGTGTCGTGCCTGATTAATCTGTTCGGTCTTCACAGGCAAATATGAGACGACAGTTAACGCACTATCATTAAGCCCGGTTTTCCCATAACTATAGCTCCAATAGCTCGCAAACATAAAACCGACACTTGTGAACTCTTTAAGCAGGAAGTTCAGACATGAACCCTTGAATGAATAAGCAAGCTTAAATCCCACTAATGTGCTGGTACAAACAACGCTGACAACGCACATACTTATCAACCATCATTACTAATATGAAATGACCATTGATGGATTTAAATGGGCCTTTTCAGTTTTGGTAAATTGACAAAAAAAATATAAATAAAATTCGCAATTTTCGTTCATGTTATGATATTTGTAAGAAAACAGTAATACAGAACATTTACCATGCTCTAAAATATCATTATATGCATCTATTGACGATTCAAAACCCTGAAAATTATAAAGCGTTGCAACGCGAAAAGATTGAATAATTTGGAGAGTTCTGTTGTTGGCGTTATATTTTGTGATACAATGAAGATTCATTATATAAAGTATAATATGCATTTCTCACTGTATGATCACGGATGGCCGAGTGGTCTAAGCGATAGTCTTTTACTCCAGGGGTCAGTGGTTTGAGCGCAGTTGATGGTTCTTTTTTATTTCTTTAATTTTATTCTTGTTTTTTTACTGGTGCTTTTTAGATGCAATGTTTACATTTATCAATATAAAGGATTTAATGACAACCTTCAATACATGCTAAAATCTATCAAAAAGGCCCCTTTAATGAGTCAATTTTGTTTATTCCGTGCTGTTGGCAATCGTGATACATTAACTATCTCCGGAATCCTCCGTTAGATTGAGATATGCAATAAATCGTCTGCTGATCGAGAGTGTGGTGTTGGTTGGTTTGTCCAATGTCATGCGTTTTGTTCGTGCGTCGAGTATGTCCTTTATCAACCGCGATTATTTAAATGAAACTTCCATCGGTTGATTAAGTAAGTCAACGTTGTTTGAACTGTGGCATCGGTGGTATTTTACCCAAGTCTTCTGGCCAGTTAACTTCGGTAATAGTCTATGGGGTGCTATATTTATGCTCGGCTTTGTTCGTGAACGTTCTTCACGAAATAATTGATAGCATAATCGGAAGTTATGATACATATATATATATATATATATATATATATATATATATATATATATATATATATATATATATATATATATATATATATATATATATATATATATATATATCTATATATATATATATATATATATATATATATATATATATATATATTTAAAGTTTTGATTCCAAAACAAAAAATAATGATATTTATGCGTACAGTTTTGTGTCAGTTAATGTTGTCAATCTCTATATGTGTTCACAAAACGTATAATCGTCAATTGAAATGGTTCGACGTAGGTACCTTTCTTCTAACCGGCAGCCGTCTGTCGCTTTATTCCCGAAAGACCCGTCACCACGCGATGCAACGATTTCCACGACACTTCCGGTCACGTGATCTGAAAGTTCAGCTCATGCGTTTTGAAAGATATTGAGCGAGAAATAAGCCTCCTCAGATGACCATATACGTGTCTTGGCTGTCGCATTTGCCAAGATGACCTGAAAGTCAATACAAGTACCCGCCTGAACGATAAAAGGGACGCCATTACGACAAGTATGCGTTTTGTTCGTGCGTTGTGTCGTTCGTACGTGTATATTTGTCTGTCTGGCGTGTTGTTGTGTTGGTGACCATCAACCCGCCAACACGACTGAATGACCAAGATGCCCGCCATAAATACACAAGGGGCGCCTAAACGGCATGCATGACATTAATCATCTTTTTGTCGTTCTGGTGCGTTGTCGTGTAAAACTCGCCAATACGCCAGATCGATATGAAAGAACTCTATCTCCTTATGCATGGCACATATTAACTTGTTAAATGCCTCTTGTTTCAGATCCGAAAATATGTCTGATATTGAAAAATATTATCTGTACAAAGTGTTATTAGAAATAAAGATGCATTTGTTCAAAATCAAATTCAGCGAAGTTGGTGATTTTGTATTTTTCCTTGCGTAGCATTCAACAATCAAACTCTGCGCGATGTATGCGATATCCCGGCGAACATAAACAAACTGAGAAAGCTCCCATGTTCCCTTCATATCCTTACTTCAGTTTAACCGATACGATGTCGCCGCTACTTCCGGTCGATGCATCGGCGAGCAGGAAGTAGTCTCAAAAATCAATTGAAATATATTTATTCAAATATTAAATTTATAATCTTATGGACGTTACTTGTATTTTTGATATCATGCTTGAAAATACAAATTTAATGCAACATTAATCGAACTTGAAATATTTGGTTGACTTTTCCCTGTTGCACAAAATTTTATCCTGCGCTTCATAATGCGACACTATGTGTGTTATCCACATGCAGTTTTGTAAAATATTTCTTGGAATTTCCGGAACTACTTCCACAACATTAGAATATGCTCACGGTTTGTTTCAAAACAACAAAAACTATTTTTTAAAGGCGGGTCGTGATATAATTCGATATGTTCATGTAAAAACATACGGCTTATTTGTTAATAGGGAGGGCGATGTTATACCGGAAGTGGATGCGTTGATCGTCATAACTTCATCGGTCACGTGAGATGTTTGTCGGACTCAGCTCCGATTATATACCGTTTTTAAAGATATGTTCGTACCACTTTGGATATAATGAGTACACATAATAGTTGTCCTTGTCCAAAGATTTTGATATATGCATTATCAAATAACGATTCAAGTATTTCAAACCTAGAGACGAATTTCAGGGCTGTCAAAATAAGGTAGGAACTAATTCCGGGCTGTCAAAATATTAAAAAAAAATCTGGCTTGTCAAAATACCGTAGGAACAAACCTCTGGGTTGTCAAAATAACGTTAAAAGAAACGTTCGGGTTATCAAAATACTTGAAGATCTAATGTCGGGCTGTAAAAATAATGAAGCGTGGGAAGAATTTTCCGTGTAAACCAAAATACGGACACCGGAGATGTGAGAAACACCGGGAATACTCGATAAACATAGAATAGACGCTGAAGCCATCTCAAATCGAGCTTTGTTTCGTCTTATACTGGTCTTAAAGCATATGCGTACAGAATCGTCCCATATTAGCCTGTGCAGTCACTACAGGCTAATCAGCGTCGACACTTTCCGCTTTAATGGAATTTATCGTGTATCTCTCCATAGCGGATATAGAGTGTTAGGGGAAAGTGTTGTCCTTAAATTATTATGTGCGGAATGCGCAGGCTAATATGGGATGACACCTTACGCACATGCATTGAGCACCGTATTCCAGACCGTATTTAAATATTCGTATAACCTTTCATAGTATATATTTAAATTGAAAAAACGGCACCTTTCGACAGTCTGCACATCGTATTATCGACCCGCAGTTCGAAATGTCACTGATGTCGCACAACTGCACATTCGACATTGTATCTAAATCATACAAATGCAATAGCCAGTACCAGGTCCCTGTTTCAAGGCCCCAGTTTCTCAAAATACGTACGTCCCTTTTAAGAATAAACTGATTAAGTCGTTATTTCAATGATTTATAACCCAGTTGTCCCAGAGCGAGGACATAATAGTTTTACAATTACACATGCAGTTATTCGGCTTAGTGTTCAGGTGATATCTCTGCCACATTAAATACATTTTTACATGCATATAAGCCTATCTCTGTAATAATTTGTGGATGCCTATTATGTTAATGATATGTTTATATGTCATGTTTGTTTACACTTGCTTAGAGGGTCACCTTCATAGATATCCATATGTTAAAAAATGTCATTAAACGTATTTACTGAAAAAAATCTCTGGATTAGTCTAATACTAATAAATAGCAATACATGTAATAATAATACCATGGCAAAATACTCCAATAGATTTTAATGAAATTATTGGTGTTTGTAACCCCATGCACTGGTCCATTTCAAGCGAATCTAAACCGCAATCATCGGGGCATTTTGGTCCTAAAATTGACTTGACTCAGGCGACACGTTTACACAGATCCATCAGCACAAACGTTTGGTATCGTCCCGAACATGAATACAATTCAAGTACAGTGGAATATGGACTTAATGCATGTACGTTAAGTTTTATCCAAGATAAGCCTGTGCAGTGAGCACAAGCTGATCACTGACGACACTTTCCGCCTCAAACGGATATTCTCGAAGGAGATACTTCCTTTAAACGAAACATTTAATAAAAGCGGAAAGTGTCGTCCCTGAATAGCCTGTGCGGACTGCAGTCCCTGAATAGCCTGTGCGGACAGTGTCGTCCCTGAATAGCCTGTGCGGACTGCATAGGCTCATCTGGGATGACACTTGACGCACATGCATTAGACCCCTAGGCTCATCTGGGATGACACTATACGCACATGCACATAGAAGGATTAAAGCTTGATACGAGTCAAATGTTAACAGAGTAAGGGTTGAAGTATGATACAAATCGACCTGTAAACAGAGTAGGTGTTGAAGAACGATACAACTCGACCTGTTAACAGAGTAGGGGTGGAAGAACGATACAAATCGACCTGTTAACAGAGTAGGTGTTGAAGAACGATACAAATCGACCTGTTAACAGAGTAGGGGTTGAAGAACGATACAAATCGACCTGTTAACAGAGTAGGGGTGGAAGCACAATACAAAACGACTTGTAAACATATTCTCTTAACGTATCATGATACATATATATCATGGCAAGACCGGACTTAATGCATGTGCGTAAAGTGTAGTCGGCACATGCTGAACAGGAAAAACACTTTCCGCCTTAACTAGATTTTCGCAATGAAGATACTTCCTTTCAACCAAACAAACCACATCATAAACCCCGAAAGTAAATCCCAATTTTTCCAGAACGCGGCTTATTGAATAGTGATCATTGTGGTCCTTTCACACCCATTGGACTGCCCTCACACTCCTGACTTACTGACAGCGAAGTCATAGCAACAGTCGGTCTCGTCAAAGGAACAGTTTACGCTGGGTACGCATGGGTTCTGCGCACAGCCAATCTCCAGATTGCCCGCTAAAATTAGACTGTCTGGTAAATATGAGTTGCGTTCTTGGAAAACCGGGCTTAATGCATGTGCCACAAAGTGCTATCATTGTGATTAACCTGTGTAGTCCGCACAGGCACTTATAACAATATTACCTTTTAAAGAACCTGTAGAAATGTATATTTATTATCCAAATCTATGGTCAAACATATCAACATCGGAGGTGTATTCAGTTGTGGTAATGGCTTTTGCAAGCTTCAGTAGGTTAATAGTTTAAGATTGAATTTATTTATGGGGGAATATATGACAATAGGTGTTTGTTCAGCGGATTAAGCACATTTACATATTCTTCACAAAAGGCATCATCAGAGATTTATGTTAATACGTTCATTATTGTATCACTAAAAAAACATATTTGTCTGATTGTCTGTGATTTTTTTAGATAGTCCATATATGATAAAATACAATAATTTTCCCGAAGAAATGAGACCAGTTAATCAGCGAAATGTGAGTTTTGTACAATAGCAAACGCGTTTCGTTTTAGCATTCAAACACGCATTCATTTATAAAAGGAATGTACAATGTTTGGCAATACTGTTCAGACTTTTTCATACGACAAAAAGACGCCATATTATGTTCAAAAACAAACACGAGTGCATTTTTCGTTATAGGCGTAGTTCTTAACTTTGTCATATGCGATGTTTGATTTCTGATACCATTGACACGGTATTAGTATGTTCAAGGTCACTTATCTCGTTTACATGCATATGTTGTTTTAAGATTGAGGTAATAAAGTGTTGACATTAAATGGTTTAATACAATTTGTCTCACCATTTAAATTTTAATTATGCTCAATATTTTCTGGTTTGGCAACGTATTCCGTATTTATTTTAAAGTTAGAAATAAAGACATCATAGGCAAAACTAACAGAATATTAAAAAAAAAACGAATGCAAATAAGTATTTTGCTTGCACAATCACCTGAAATAGTCTGCTCGTTTCATTGTATAGTTCAACAATGCCCCCCTACTGCTAGCTTTAAATAGAGCCGGCACCACGTGTATTGTCGTGTGGGTTTTTAGAGACGATGGCAAGCTAACTATGCAAGTTCAAAATGCAATTTATTCACTGAATAATTGCAAATTAAAAGGAGGGTAAATGGAAAGGGATCTTGACATAAATATGATTCCGTTTGAAGTGTACATTGAATGCCTCATATTCAGCAGGAAGTTGATATGATACAGTAAAATTGTTTCATTTCCGAAAACAATCACATATGTGGTAATACAATCTTGTGAAGTTAACAGATCAGCAGTATACGTGATAACAATCGCACGTCAAAAGCACAAGCTCAGTACTATGTTATACCGCAACAATCGCCCGTCAAAAGCACAAGCTCAGTACTATGTTATAGCGCAACAATCGCGCGTCAAAAGCACAAGCTCAGTACTATGTTATAGCGCAACAATCGCGCGTCAAAAGCACAAGCTCAGTACTATGTTATAGCGCAACAATCGCGCGTCAAAAGCACAAGCTCAGTACTATGTTATACCGCAACAATCGCGCGTCAAAAGCATAAGCTCAGTACTAGCTCAGTACTATGTTATAGCGCAACAATCGCGCGTCAAAAGCACAAGCTCAGTACTATGTTATAGCGCAACAATCGCACGTCAAAAGCACAAGCTCAGTTCTATGTTATAGCGCAACAATCGCGCGTCAAAAGCACAAGCTCAGTACTAGCTCAGTACTTTATTATAGCGCAACAATCGCGCGTCAAAAGCACAAGCTCAGTACTATGTTATAGCGCAACAATCGCGCGTCAAAAGCACATGCTCAGTACTATGTTATAGTCACATGTTTGACTAAGTCTTGATCAAACTGGTATGAATGTTTGTAAATCTTAACAATATCCCGATAGTTCAGTATATTTAACATGCATACATGTTATTGAAGTATACCATTACGCTTGATGTAATAAATTTGTAAATAATTGCTGGTTTGTAGTGCTTATGTGTGTTGATACTAAATTGACTATGAAGAACCGCACTTTTTCACAAATAGTATACTTATGACATATTTGATATACTGGTAGTATAACATTTGTGAACTTTATGAATGCGTGAGATTGTTTTTCATAAGAACAGTAGAGTCGTGTTCCGAAAAAACTGGGCATAATGCATGCGCGTAAAGTTTCGTCCCAGATTAGCCTGTGTATTCCGCACAGGTTAATCAGGGACGAGACTTTCCGCTTTTATGACATTTTTTGTTTAAATGAAGTCTCTTCTTAGCACAAATCTAATTTAGGCGGAAAGTGTCGTCCCTGATTAGCCTGTGCGGACTGCACAAGCCAATATGGGAAGAAACTTTAAGCACATGCATTATGCCCAGTTTTCTCAGAACACTAGTCAGTATTTCACAGCATATCAAATTCTTCATAGGAAGAGTAAAACATATGAAGACAAGTATTAACATGACCCGGACTGTTTAAACATTCTGAAGCCTGTTTAAACAGGATTAGATTCAGCTCAATATTTTATATTCCAAACCAAATATTGATGTAAAACGTGCTTAAAGTGTTTAATGAAAATTATATGTGATCTAAGCAATGTAAAACCTATCTGTGTACCACCATAACAACTTCTCGAAATATCAATGAACAAGTTACTTAGGTCTTTTTCGTTGATCAATGTTATACTATTTTAATCGGCCATGTCAGGTTGTTAGAAACACTGTAAATCAACACAGTATGAACTTTCTCAAACGTTCGTCAATGTGTTATCAAACATTAAAATGGAAAATAATTAATCACAAACGTGTATACAAATGCAATTCTATTCATAAAAAACAACACAAGACACAAAGCTTGTGTACAAGATGTTCGTTGAAGATTGATTATATCATTAACATGTTCTTTTTCCTAACTTCGCTTTTCGAGTTGCCGTTGTCGTTGTAGGTGTAGCGTAGTCGGATTTCCAGTCTGCAAAATCCATTTAATAATATACATTTTATTTTCTGCTATATGTACGTCATTTAGTAAAAAAAAATGCATTTTTTTTTAAAACATATCCATAGTTAAAATTGCTAAACAATGAAATGTTAGGATGGCGAAATTGTCTAAAATTTATTTAGGATAGATTCTCATCTAAGAAATTATACGTAAAACCTCGCCTTGCGTTCTTATCTATTCCAGAAGCCCTCAATAAATCTACAATAAAACTGCATCGTGTTCTCATCTGTTCTCGTAAGTGTTCATTTAAAATATCATAAACATACATTGTGTTCTCACCTATTTCCTCACGTCCGCGAGTAGCTGCTTGATGCTCATCTTTGCCGCTGCGGCCTCAACGGCTGTTACGGCCTTGTCCCCCTCCTTTTCTAGCTCTTTATTCACATTCTTGAACTCTTCGTAACAAAGATTGAACAGAACGTCCGCTTCCTTCAGGAACTCACTCTCTGAAATTGAATCGTGTTCTGAGAAAACTTGGCATACTGCATGTGCGTAAAGTGTCGTCCCAGTTAGCCTGTGCAGTTCGCACAGGCTAATCAGGGGCGACATTTTCCGCTTTTATGACATTTTTCGTTTAAATGAAGTCTCTTTTTACCAAAAATCCAATTAAGGCGGAACGTGTCGTTCATGATTAGCCTTAGCTGACTTCACATTCTTATCTTGAACGACAGTTTACGCAAATGCATTAAGTCCAGTTTTCTCAGAACGCGACCCAATTGATTAAACACAAAAAAACACAATAACGTTATTTTCAATGAAATAGTAAGTAATCCGCTAATCATAACACTGTATCCGTTAATTGGCATGCTACACGAAGGCCCAGTTATTATTGCTATCACAATTAACTAGCTATTTGGCATATTTAGCAGGGCCCACATCCTGCAAGAGAGTCCCAAGTGACCCCCTCGTTCCATCGCGATGAATCGCAGACTGACAAGTATAACAAACACATCGAGAAATGACGCAAATGGTCTCACAGTATGTAGTAGTTGTATAATTTTTTTTGGTTAAAGTGGAGCGAAGTAACCGAGGAAAACGTTTATTATTGAAGGGCAACCACTCATAAGCCAGTAATATCGTAAATAATGAACACAGTTCTTCACATAATGGGTGCAATACAGGTATTAACTTGGATCAAAATATAGGTAACGTTTTAATGACAGCAACGCGGATTCCTAATTTAATAAGGTTACTTAAACAAAATATACAAGTTTACGATCAAATGAGAATTTGTACAGTAAACAAGTATTTATAATGTCAACGTATTACCACTGTGGTATTAATCGGCATGTTTTAAATTAAAGCGAAGACTGTCAACACCAGCCTCGAGTTAGACGTAATACAAGAAGATTGGTTATGTTGTTTTTTTTCCAACACATACTGTGTAACACTGGTGATCCATGAGGCGTTACCGTATCATGTAACATGTCGTGTTAATTTACTTCGGCTTATATGCACAGTAATGGTACTTAAACTGTATTTAATGCCAAAAATATGTCCTTCTATATTTTCTTTAAACAAATATATCAATTAAAAAACATAGTTTAAGACCCGCGTAACTAATTCCTAAACAAATCCTCATTCATCTTAATTATGTTGAACTTTTCATTCAATAACGTAGATTGCTGTCGACTGCATCGTAACAATGATAATATCGCAATTAACGCAAATATTACTTTAAAATTCAACGTTAACAACGTATTCGTTTGAAATAAGGAAAGATGGCGACGGAAGATTGTTGTTTTTTTACATTTAATTTAATGTGTATATTACGAGAAAGAAAGGCCAGGGTGTCATACCGGCCCGTATTAATTTGACCTTGTCGATATATATGTTACACACATAATTTGTTGAGTCAAGTAATTATATAATCAAAGCGCTGTAGGCACTGAAGGCCTGGGGCTAGATTTAGTGTGACGTAAAATGCATTTAGGATGTTTTGTCCGAATTTCTCCGTTTGTCCTAATTTATACGGATTGACCCTAGCGGTTTAGTGTTGTATATTCTACAGTGTACATAGATGGTGGAGGACAACACGATACTGGTTGTGGGAACGATAACCTTTTGTTCAAATCTACAGATCTGGTAGAGGTTCGTCTATATAGGCGTTGAAGACATACAATAACAACAACATGGCCGCAAAAAACGGTTAGTGTTGGCGTCAAATAAATCACTTGTAATATCCTAAATTAGCTTTTTATTACATAATTAACAGATCAAGAAAACACTCATACTTCCTTTGTAATGTGTGTACACAAAAAAATCCACTTACACTGATAAAGAACGGTGTACAGATTGTGAACTTTGTCTCACGAAGAAAATCTTTTCGCGCTCGATTTGCGCGCTCGATCTGCGCAGTGAAATACCATATCCGGTTTCTTCGTCTATTTCCGATAATGACCATGAATATTTGTTGTTTTTTCATTTCATTTTTTTTCTGGAATGTCTTGTTAACGCAAAATAAAATCACAATATTTTAAAGTATGTTTATAACTACCAAATATAAGGTCTTCAAAAAATGTCTCAGAAATTTTTTATTCTTATTGTCTCTCGTATCTTTTTGGCCTAGACCGTCAAGTGAGGAACTTATTCTCGCATGAATATGTAAAAAATAAAAATTGTCGTAGCCAATGCTTAGCAATTTTGCTTCAATAATATTTTGTTTTTACATTTTTTATGACACTGTCATGTTATATAGTGATGTTTTGTATTTACAAAGCGGGTTATTGCGATCTGCGAAGAACTACTTTTATTGCGCATGAATAAAGTGGTAAATCGGACTTTTGGGAATTTGGTTTTTGGCAGCCAGCCAATTCGGATAGGCTCAGATATTGATATCATTACTATGGCATTGGTGCTGCGCCCCAGGCAAAAAACAAACCTCATTTTCAGTAGAGCCTGTTTCTGGTAAAACTGAGCTCAATGCATTTGGGTAAAGTGTCGTCACATAGTAGCCTGTGTAGTCAGCATATGCTAATCAGGACCACACTTTCCGCTTTCATGATTTAAAAAAATAAGTTTTGCCCATTGTTTGCAGGGGCTAAATTACTGGTACATTGCCAAAAACAATTACAAGGACACTCTTTCATTTACTGACTTCCCGTGATGATATCTAACCTAAACTTGAAGTGTCCCGGCAGTTAGGGCTTTCTCTGAACTATACCGTCTGACCTATACTTGCAGAGTCTTCTGTCGAGGCAGTTAGGATTCACTCTGACCTTTTACGGTTCCCAGCTCTAGCGCACCGAGCACGGCTTAGAGAAGGAAATACGAAGGGAAAGCTTCGTCCCACCACCGAAGAATAAGATTGCGAGGTACGTTTTTTGAAACCTTTTTATTTTAGATTTATTTGCATCGAAAGCCTAAGGTTTTTTGGTAAGCCGTTGAATGCGTTTCCTGCATCGAACCAATACTTATTGTCTTTGGGGAAGATCTAAAGAACGCTCGCACAATCGTGATCGAGCCCTTGACCTCTCGGTCTCTAGGCGGACACCATATACATTACGTCACGGCGAGATACTTAATTGGGCACTTGGGAATAATAACATTCTGAGATACATTACTTGTTACTTGGGATACTAACATTGTGAGCTACTTTACTAGGCAATTTGGATAGTACAACTCTTACACGCGTTACTTGGCACTTGGGATAAGACGATTTTATAATACGCTATTGGGCTCTTGGGTTGCTAAGATTATGAGAAACGTAATTGGGCACATAAGATAATATTATGGGATGGTTCGTAACTGGGCACTGAAGAGAATATTATGGCGAGGTACGTAATTGGGCATTAAAGAGAATAATATGGTGAGGAACGTGACTGGACACTTGAAAGAAAAAAAATATGGCTCGGTACGTAACTGGGCACTTCCCTAATAAGTAATGGTGGTTGTTTAAATAGCTTTCACGAAAGCACGCTTTACTCAAAATTATTCACGCAACACAAATTTGTAAATAAACACAAAACTCTCAGCAGTGCACTTCACTGTAAAAAGAAATAACAAAGAAGGTACTACTCTAAAATTATTAAAATTTATTTTCGTTGATATCGGGGATTGGCCGTTCCACAAATTTAATAAAAACACCTCGGAAAATGAATGTCGAAGATTCTTTTTTTTTTTCAAAATCATATATCAAAGGATTTCCGTGTCCACGATAAATGTCTCTTTTGATGAAAAAAATCACACGAAATGTTCATGCCGAGGATTTAAAATGATCCGCAATTTGTAAAAAGGGGGTTTAATGCATGTGCGTAAAGTGTCGTCCCAGATAAGTCTGTGCAGTCAGCAAAGGATAATCAGGGAGGACACTTTACGGCTTAATTAAATTTTTACTAAGAACATACTTTCTTTAAACATAAAATCAATATAGCGGAAAGTGTCGTCCATGATTAGCCTGTGCGGACTGCACATGCTAATCTGAGACGACACTGTACGAATATGCATTAAACCCCCTTTTCACAGAAAACTGCAAAAATGAACAGTATTCCTTTTTTACAGACTGCAACATGTCAGGGAGTTAATCCTGCACAGTAAGCACGCGCTGATGCTGATCGTTGTGTTGAATTTAGTGGATTGTTGCCTCGTCCTCGGAGAGCTGATTCTCGATATCCTCTTTATAAAAAGTTCGGAAATGTATTTTACTATTAATCCGCCTTGAAACGTATGTGTTTTGTTTTTTTTATACATATACAATTCGGAAATATTAAATACGCCATAAAATATAATGTTCCACTATGTACAAGGTTCAAGCACCACAAACTTAATAGTCATTTTATATATCAGTACATACACGATGTAGAAATGCATTTATCTGCCATTAAAATGATATGGTGGATTATTTAATATATAAAATGTTCGGCAATACTTAATTTCGCCGTATACATCGTGTGTTTGATTTCTCACTATAAATAATAATTAAAAAAGTACTCGTCCGGCTTTTTTTAAACAAAAGGTGTTTATTATATGCCATGACACCCTTACGACAGTTATATTAACGCCCCCCTATACATTAAATTAGACTGTGACGATTGTATTGTGCGAGGCCATGTTGTGTATCTTTGCTCGTGAATTTCCAAATATGTCCATCGTTTTGTACATGCAGGGTCTGATCAACGCGTATATTGTACATGAGCCTCGCTTTGGGAAACAGGGTTTAATGCATGAGCGTAAAGTTTCGCCCCAGATAAGCATTTAAAGAAGCCTCTGCTAAGAGAGAATCCAGTTTAAACGGAAATTGTCGTCCCTGGTTAGCCTGTGAGGACGGTTAAGGCTTATCTGGAAAAAACTTTACACGCATAAGGCCCGGTTTTCCCAGAGCGAGGCTCCGATGTATTTATCCAAAGCTTTCGAGCATTCGAGCCTCAGCATATTACATGCATATTAATGTGAATTAGTCTTTGGTTCAATATTTGTACATTAAATAAGGGATATTTTCAACCCCAGACACTTTGTAAGGGCCCGTGTCCACCAATACAATCTTAGAGTCAATAATAAATGAAAGACTTCGATCCTCCACACCCACCACCCTAAAAAACATCCAACATTTAAATGTATACATGTTGCAACTGGTTATTATGTCTTTATCAAATATTGCTTCGTAAAGAATGATGAACATAGAGGTGGTCAATTCCAAATTAAATTGAACATTATAGCAATTTCTGAATATTCAACTTTAAATGTTAATAATGTAACTGACCCCACAACTCCGGTAGAATTTGACCATATGTAAATGATTACATCGTTGAATTGTTCGAACCAGTGCTCAGTGACGTCACCACGTGTTATCACGAGTTGTGCTGACAACGTGATACATCTAGTGTCATACGGTTATATGTTTCATTCAAAACATTACACACTTGTTTTTTTCTAGAGCCCTTATGCCCAACACAGTGTATGACAAATTTACTTGACGACACGTTAATTAAAAAAAAAACTAATTTTACTTTTCAACACATTGACTTTACGATTCGTTTACCAAACGACACATTATCTAACGATACATTTACTTTACGACACTGTCACACATTAATTATATGGCACATTTACGTCGAGACAAATTTTCTTTATGATACATTTAAGGAGAATCATACATTCTCTGCTCCGGTCCAGATAAGTCTATTAGTTTTCATTTTCTTGGAAATTTTTAACAATGTCCTTCGTTTTGAGAACATATTGATGACACATCTGTATTTTAGCCCCGCTCTGCAAAAACGTGGCTTAATGCATGTGCGTAAAATGTCGTCCCATACAAGCCTCTTTAATTGGCACAGGCTAATCAGGAATGACACTTTCCGCTTTTATGGAATTTTTCGATTAAAGGAAGTCATTACTTAAAGAAAATAGAGTCTAGGCTGTCGTTCAGGATGAGCCAGTGCGGACTATTTGCTTATCGGAGTTGGCACTTTATGCACATGCATTAAGCCTTGTTTTCTCAGAGCGCGGCTCATTTGTTGATTCTTTAAAATGTGGTCGTAACTTGTTCTTGTTGTAAGACATTTCATTAGACAGGGACCTGCTCTTAAATACAAATTGCCTTCTGTTGTCTGGTGGACACACCTTGAACTATGCTTTAGTCGCCGTTCAAACTGGTCAAAACGCTGACTGGTAGGCACACCTTAAACTATGCTTTAGTCGCTGGTCAAATCGTTAACGTCAGTGGTAAAGCAACACTTTAGAAATATCCAAAGAACATTTGTTCCTTTCACCAACGAGCAAATTTTTCGTTGTGATTTTAAATTTAAGAATTAACCCACGAAATTAATGAAAATTCATGCCACAGAATTATCACTATATCGCTTGAGTAATCACGATGTCGCACGAATAATCACGATGTCACACGAATAATCACGATGTCACACGAATAATCACGATGTCACACGAATAATCACGATGTCATAAGAGTAATCACGATGTCAAACGAATAATGACGATTGTGCAGACACTATTCATGTCACAGAATAATGTCGACTGGAAAGAACTATTCATTTTACATAATAATGACGACTGTACAGAACCTATGTATCCTGCGTATGTGTAGTTAGATAAATACTAAGGCACTCAGTTAATAATAATTCAACCAACAAAATCATAATGAGCGTTCTACATTTAATACTAAGTGAACACAAATCATATACAGTTTTCTTCCTGAAATAACCCAGAAAAAACGAACGCGCGTGAAGAACATCGTTTAAAGTGTTGTCAAACGAGCTTATGATAAAGACACAACAAACCGCGCTAGCAGGCGCCTACACGTAAATTGCGGCATTTTCGGTGCAACGGCCGATTAACGATGTTCAAGTTTGTATATCATCTGCATATCTTCGCACTTGTAGGAGTCGTAGCTTGTCACGCAGTACCCGTAACGGTCAACTCAGGAGGAAATTTCCGCCGCCGGAAAGCCTGATGCAGTAGAGTGGCGCATTTGAGTCGTACTCAGTATCGCGCGCGCAGCAGGAGTCTCGGTAAAAGCCGCAGAGATGCCCAAGCTTTAAGCAGTCCTTGTTATGGAAGTCGCGCTCAGTAACAGCCGGTTCCGAGTCTTGGCCTTGTGCTAGTGACCGTTCATTTTCCATGCCGACACGTTATGAATTCAGTTCCGCGTTCGCCCGACTTCCGTTGCGCTGCTTTCTATTATTCACGACGTCTCGGAGGTCGATCAACTTCTCGAGGGTTTCCACGAGCTTACCATTGGTGTTGCTAGTGGCCAGGATATTCTCAATTATTCGTATCGCTGCATCGAGAGCAATCGTATCCGGTCCACTGCCACCGCCGGAAATGGCGCCGGAGAAGGCTCTAGTCATACCGTCAGCAAAAAATGAACTTCCGTCTCGCAGCCAACTGAAATACATATTTCCATGTTGAGATGGTTCTGTTCCTAATTCTTGGAGTGTGTTTTTGAAAGAAATGGACAAAATGTTTTGAACGTGTGTATGCATATATTAGTATAAACATATTTATTTTAACTCGATTGAATAGAAGGCATAAGGCATAAAGGCTTTCACGTCCGCTTCCTGGGAGCAGAACCAGTATTTTGTGTCTATGGGGAATCTAAAGAACGATCCCACAGTGGGGCTTGAACCCGTGACCTTCCGATCGCCTACACAATATCCACTACCCCACTACGATCTGTATGCATATATTCAATTTTAAATATTGTTTTGTGTTATAGTTTAAACTCATATTTCATACGCCGCGAAATCAAACAAATCGTTTTTATAATATGTATCAAATTTGAAACTTGTCTTGGCGAAATAGCACATTTTTGTCAAATAAGGCAGAACATAACCAATGTTAAACGACGAAAACGAATTGTAATGATTAAATAAACAATGTATATAAATTTTGAAAATGTGAGAAAATTCCTTCGTTTGTTCCTGTTTTTTCCATTTGATGACCATCTTGGCATAAAACATATACTTTATTTATATTAATTATACGATTTTACTCATATTGACTCATTGCATGACTTTAAATCTCCATACGATTTATGAGAGAAAATTGCGGTACAATATCTTATATTATTACAATGAATACAGAAATATTACGCTATTTGACTATTAACAAATGTTGATTATTAAAGACAAGTGTGACAATGAATAAACTATACCTTGTCAGTGACTTCAGGAAAGATTTCACGCTGTCTTCAGAGTCTTTATCCGCAAAAACGTGACCTCAAATTGAAACAATAATTGAGCCTCGTTTCGTGACAGCTAGGCTTAATGCACGTGCGAAATGTTTCATCCAAGATCAGCCTGTGTAGTCCGCACAGTCTCATCAGACACGACTCTTAACACCACGACTGGGTTTGTGTTTAGAAGAGACATCCTTTATACGAAAACTACGTGCAAACAAAAAATGTCCTCCCTGATTAGCCTGTGCGAACAACACAAGCTAATCTTGGACGACTCTTTACGCAAATGCATTTAGCCCCGTTTTCTCAGAACGCAGCTCAATTTCATTACACGCATAGGAAATATCAGGCAAATGTTATTGACTTCAAAACTCTAGGCAATCGAATAAAGTCATCGCATGTGGTAATTCATTTTTAAAGACATTTGTTTAATCTTAAATGTATTTTAATGTATCCTTTGTATTTTAGTTTTGGAACAAAAGTGTTAGTCGTTTATTGTGTGCTTTAAGTTCTTTAACTTGTTATTTACTTATTTGAATGATTTAATATAGATTTGACAATAACTTTGAAAAATTGCAAAATAATTTTTCAGCAATTAAAAAAATAAAATGGTAAAACTCTTCATGGATTAAACATAACTACAAGCTTACAATGACGCTACGCTTCAATGCAACTCTATAAATTAAATGATCAGTCTGTTATAAGGTCCCTATATACAGCCAAACCAGTTTTGTGTACGTTATATATGTTTGATGATGGCATAGTGCATACTTAATATTTGTATCATTGACACAATTTTAATATTGTCTACTTAATTGTTTTAAAAATAGATGCCAATGTCAATAAAAATAAAAGCCTGCTTAATGAGTAAACTAAAAACTTTTCTCCGAGTTAACAAAAATCGTATCTATATTCTCGACCCATCGGTATATTTGAAAGGTCTGCATACACTGTTTCAACGTGAACATGGCATCTTTGGAAATTACAATAAAACCTTACCTCCGAAGAACGTTAACGTTATAAACAACACAGAACACTTGCTCATTGGCTTTAAAAACATGTTTTTTTTTGCGTCCTGATAATCAAATATGTATATTCAATTTGATAAAAAAATGTATTTTGAACATGGTGTTTTTATAGTATGAGCTAATCAAAATTCGAACGATTGCATAAAATTTTATCGCGATTGCTTGTTCATGTGCGAAAATGATAAGACTTTTGTACATAACCGGAAGGCAAAACGTATCCTTATTTGCAAATATTACCAATTAAAATATTTTCGTCACCGATAAACAGCCAAATATCATTTGGCGGAATGTGATTATCCATTTTAAAATATTCAAAGTTAGTTATGTTCGTATGACGGTAAAAAATTTACGTGACACGAAAAACGCAGCGAGTCTGAAATTTGTGTAATTGTCTCATCAATTTGTTTTATTGAGTTTCTAAATTATACTTGTTCATGTCGATAAATTTGGAATCGACTGCATTAACAATCCATTTTATACATATGTAACGTGACGTCCGTACGTTATTGCCATCTGTATATGGGTGCGTAAGCATATTCCTCCATCTGCAAGCACTATGATATATAATCCGCGGACGAAATAAATTATTGTCAAGCCAGTCTCATTTCATCAGATCTGACATGAACCCAAAATAAACATTACCACTAAAAAACCTCGGGCAGAGCAACATTATTTACCTAAGGATTGCAAATCAGATGTCATACATATACAAGTAGCGTCTTGTCGACCGTTCGACAACACGATCGCTTAAGGCAGTACATATTTTAGCTACCACTCGCTATAACGAATAACAACGTCGAAGGAAAATCATTTTTGTTCGTATTTTTTATTTCAGAATATTAAAATGTGCGTCGAGTTGTGGACATGTTTTAGGTTGTAGTCCTAGTCCGCACAGCCTTATCAGGCACGACACTTTCCGCTTTTATGTTTTTTGTCGTTTAAAGGAAGTGTCTTTTAAACGAAAATCCAGTTCAGTTTTGGCCGAAATAGCGGGCCATGATAAGCCTGTGAGGACTTCACATGCTAATCAGGTACGACAATTTACGCACATGCATTTACATCCGTTTTCCTAGAGCGCGTCTCGATTAGTTTTAAGAGCCTTAACTTTTGCTTAAAAATGGAGCCAATTAGTTATAAATTACTGAAAAATACAGACCACCAAGGTAACTGCAATGGACTTATGTGATACTGGTTCGACTACAAGCGCTTCACGATGGTTTGCAATGTGTTATGTATACGTCATGGCATAAACAAACTTCACATAAGACTATACACAACTTTTAAAAGAACTCAAACGACCACAGACTTCCGTTGATTGATAACAATCAACTTCAATCCAAGTAAAACCTGTTTCAAAAGGTTGCAATTGTTATGTGAGAATAGTAAGATTTCAACGAAAGATCGCGGGAAAAATTAAAACGGATTGTTGTTATTGTTATTTGAACCTTTATTGAAGCGTTCGTTCACCTAACGTTACCTTACTGGCGGGATGTGAACTTATAATCACCGCATGTCACCTTTTAAAAAATAAAGATTATCATGCACTCCGTCGCAATGCGTCTAAACGATTCATAGATAATGCTCCTAAATCCGAGTCAAAGTGCGAATAACGTCACATATAAGCAACGTGTTTCAAAGGATGACTTCATCGGTTGAAGATTGTGTTCAAGAGAAATATCAGGAGCCTCTCTGCTCCTGAGCTTAATGCACGTGCGTAAATTATCGTCACAGATTAACCTTGCAGTCCGCTCAGGCTGTTCAGGGACGACTCAATCCGCTTGTATTTTTCGTTTAAAGGAAGTCTCTTATCAGCGAAAGTAATAGTTAATCCGAATGTAGTTTTATGTGTGTGATGTTCGATATATTTTAGTCAAAACAAATCAGTTCAACAAACTATATACATATAGCTCCGAATATGTCAGTAAATATGACCTGCACCATAACTCTGTCAACCCCCTTGTCTGACCAGTATACTTTCACTTGTCTGTATGCCGGTTAGATGTTGTGTTGAGACAATTGATTTCCGTTTTGACGGTTTACGCACGCTTTCATAAACATGTCAATATACCGAGAGAAACCGATACATTACGAACGAAGTCAATATGAACCGATATTACCCGAGTTCATGATTCTGGATCTACCATAACATAATACTGCTTGAAATAATTAAGTAACAAATTCTTTGACATACGTGTTTAATGTTATATTGTATCCATACTCTTTCTAATATGTTGCACGAATATAACAATAACGTTCTTACTAGATTGACTAAACGGTTCGAGGACTAAACTCGTAAAAAGTCGTAAATCGTTCACACGTCCTGTCTTAGCCTCTTATACACATATCTGATTGTGCTGACCGAGAAACGACTCGTAAATCGTTCACACGTCTTGACTAAGCCTCTTATACACACATATCTGATTGTGCTTGCCGAGAAACGACTCGTTAATCGTTCAAACGTCGTGTCTTAGCCTCTTATACACATATCTGCTTGTGCTGACCGAGAAACGACTCGTAAATCTTTCACACGTCTTGTCTTAGCCTCTTATACACAAATATATGATTGTGCTGACCGAGAAACGACTCGTAAATTGTTCACACGTCTTGTCTAAGCCTCTTATGTACACATATATGATTGTGCTGACCGAGAAATGACTCGTAAATCGTTCACACATCTTGTCTAAGCCTCTTATTCACACATATCTGATTGTGCTGACTGACCGAGAAACAACTCGTAAATCGTTCACACGTCTTGTCTAAGCCTCTTATACACACATATCTGATTGTGCTGACCGAGAAACGACTCGTAAATCGTTCACACGTCTTGTCTAAGCCTCTTATACACACATATCTGATTGTGCTGACCGAGAAACGACTCGTAAATCGTTCACACGTCTTGTCTAAGCCTCTTATACAAACATATCTGATTGTGCTGACCGAGAAACGACTCTTAAATCGTTTACACGTCTTGTCTAAGCCTCTTTTTCACACATATCTGATTGTGCTGACCGAGAAACGACTCGTAAATCGTTCACACGTCTTGTCTAAGCCTCTTATACACACATATCTGATTGTGCTGACCGAGAAACGACTCGTACATCGTTCACACGTCTTTTCTAAGCCTCTTATACACACTTATCTGAGTGTGCTGACCGAGAAACGACTCGTAAATCGTTCACACGTCTTGTCTAAGCCTCTTATACACACACATATATGATTGTGCTGGCCGAGAAATGACTCGTACATCGTTCACACGTCTTGTCTAAGCCTCTTATACACACATATCTGATTGTGCTGACCGAGAAACGACTCGTAAATCGTTTACACGTCTTGTCTAAGCCTCTTATATACACATATCTGATTGTGATGACCGAGAAACGACTCGTAAATCGTTCACACGTCTTGTCTAAGCCTCTTATACACACATATATGATTGTGCAATTTTCAAGCGTCGTAATATGATCGGAAAAAACAAGCGCCGCTGCGAAATTGATTTTAAGTACAGGCACTGCAAGACCGCCGGGCCAAAAACGCCTGTGGAAAAACTGAGGCATGTATACTACAAATCATTGGTTACAAATTAAAATTTCACACTTAAAGTGACTTGTTCCGAGTTTGGCAAAATAAACATAAACAAAAAAGCATAAATTAAAAAAAAGAATGCACGTAGTTAAACAATCAAAATAACACCCCTGACTTGAAAAACTGTACAAAAAATATGTTCCTTTATTGGTGATCATCAATCAAAATAATTAAAAAATGGAAACTATTTGTAACGCTTTTCATCGATAATTTAGCGAAAACGTGTATAAGCGACATAGGGTGGGAACAAAACTGTTAATGTTGAACACTTGCTGGGCGTAATGGCCTCGAGTGAGCTATTGCAACATTTTAGTTGTATTTATGTGTTTTATGGTTAGGAAACTTAACATTCACCATTCTTTAAAATATACATTATATGTTTCTTTGACTGTTTACAAATCTGAAAACTATTAAGCGTTATAACGCAAAACGATTGTTTACTTTGGAAAGTTCTGTTGTAATCGTTTTATTTTGTGAAACTACGAGTATTGATTATATTAGAAGTAAAATGCATGCGCTGTTACGTCAGCAAGGGTGGCCGGGTGCTTTAAGCGCAATACTATTACTCCAAGGAATGGAGCCCATGTTTGAATTACTTTTTTTCTTTAATTTTATGTTTGTTTTATACTGGAACTTTTTAGTTCCGATGTTTACATTTATCAATTTAAAGCATTAAATGAGAAACTTCAAAACATGCTAAAATCTGTGAAAAGGTCCTCTGAAACATGGTATTCTTTTGCAGATCAAGGAATAGGAAGTTTGTTGTTGTTTTGCCTAAAACTGTTTTTTGCAAAAATTAAAATAAAATTAATTTGGCAGAATGTGCGATTCTGCTTAATTGAACATAGTGTGAATAGATCGCGCTGCTGCGTCACGAAAGTTTATTAACTGACTTATATTTGATAAAAAAAATAGGTATACATATCTATAAAATGTTCGTTGAACCAACGTGCTCACGGTATTCTAATACTCACTCCTAATCCGCGACAATTCACCCTTTGAAGTCTAACAACCAATCATTAATGGTCCATTCATCCAAGATAAAGTGTTAATACAAGACATAACCTCAGCGACATGTGTCCGGGGATTGTATATGCGTAGACCTGAAGTCCCGAGATGAAGGCTGTATGTTTGATAATAAAAGCACACGATTGAGTACATACTCCATAGACATTATAAAACAGAGTTAAAACGATGCTACGTAGTATCGATTTGAAGGTATATATATATATATATATATATATATATATATATATATATATATATATATATATATATATATATATATATATATATATATATATATATATATATGTATGTATGCAATCAGAGAAAAACGTCTTTCTTTGCATTGAATTATCAAAATGAATTATAGCCTTATATCTTTGTGGTTATGTGTATGCTGTTTATGGCCGCATCCATGCCTAAATTAAACGCTGGTGTGTAATAGTTTAGGGATTTTTTTCAGGTAAAAAGCTACTATTGTCAAAGCTTATTTAAAAAAAAAGTTTTTACTTATATTTCAAATGATGTATGGTTGTATATGGGAGAGTCGCATGGTCATGATTAAAATTGACATCAAACATTCCAAACTTTATTAAGAACAGGTAGAAGGAATATATTTGCGCACGAGTGACCATAAAATAATGCGCTCAGACATCTGGTACTATTCTACTTTATCGGCCCAGCCCCACTTAATACTTTTTCATATAAATTTACAGAAATAAAAAACCATGTAATCCTTTCTTACAGAACGTTTGTGTGCTTTGATGTTTGGCAGACACGTCATGGCTTTCACAATTCAATACAATGGGAAGGTATGCCCGACATGCAACACTAGAAACATCATTGATAAACCACGCATAAATATGTATATTCTTTATTCAGGGAAAAAGGCAATATGCCCATCATTCCACATATAACAAAATACATGTAAATATATAACCGGTTGATTACGTCATGTTAGATATCTTCGCACACACATAATTATGGTACGTTAAACACGTTTGGGAGCAATGGATGTAAAATACAAAATAATATATATTTAGCATTCTCGGTAATTATAAACGTGTTGTGTTTAGTAAAAAGACATGGTAATGGTATCCTTTGTGAAATTGTGTACAACTAAAACACAAATGGGACTCATTATAGGCAAACCTGTCTTTATGAATGTATTTAAAGTGTAGTCCGAGACTAGCCTGTTCAATAGGCACTGACAACACTATCCGCTTTTATGAAATTTTGTTTTGATGAACGCTCCTTCAAGCGAAAGTCTAGTTGCGGTGAAAGTGTCGCCCCTAATTAGACTGTGTGGACTGCACAAGAAAATCTTGGACGAAACTTTACATACAAACATGTATTGAGTCCGGTTTTCACAGAGCGCGGCTCACAAACTTGACAAGGCATATTGCAATTATGACCTTTATTTTATTGCACATATTGTTTCTCTTGGCAAGCATGTAAATGATGGATTATCACGTGAGAAATGTTATATGCAAAATGATGGATTATCACGCGAGAAATGTTATATGCAATTTTCAAGCTTTTATCTTCTGTGCTTTGTGTGGGTATAAAAAGAAACAAAGTAAATGGACGAATTTGAGTTATACTCACAATATATGTTAAATTGTGTATCGATTTATTTTACCATTTTGCAATTGTCCTCAGAAAACATACTTGCAATAAATGCAATAAATCGTCTGCTGATCCAGATTGCGATCGTCTTGATTAAAGGTCTGATACAAACTACTTGTTACTGTAAGTTTCACAGAGGGTGTAATCACGTGATAGTCAAGAAGGCGACGTCCATGCCGAGCCAGGTATTTTTCGCCCTTTGAAACCCTTTATTGCTTATATTATTTGTTTAATGCCACTCACTTTCCAGCCATTGAGAAAAAATTCTTTAAATAGAATAACAACATAGTCGTTTTTTTCAAGAATGCGTTACCTTTTTCGAGTTCCTTTACATGATATTCAAGTTGTGACGTCATATGTAGACGAACTGTTTTGAGTTGACGTCAATTAAAGTAAAGTTTCTTAACACAGTTGGTGCAAAAATAGCAATAAAAACTCTACGAAGCCGTGTAAACTGACTAAACGAGTTTCATTTGCTTATGCGTCACATACTGCTATATTAGATCCTCGTTCTGGAAAAACGGGGCTTAATGCATTTGCGTAAAGTGTCGCCCTACATTAGCATGTTCTGTAAGCGCAGGCTTATCCTGGACGACACTTTTCGCCTGGATTGGATTTTTGTTTAGAAGGAATAGCTTTCAAACTAAACCTTCTATAAAGCTGAAAGTGTCGTCCCTGATTATCCTGTGCGGACTGCACATGTTAAACGGTATTTGGAATGCCACTTGACGAAAGTGCAGTAAAGGATTCTCTTATAACCGGGCTCATATTTTTCAACGCCTGGCATGATTCATGTTTGTTTTGCCATGAAATGCAACAGCGTTAACACCGATTCAAAACATAAAATGATAATAAACCTGTTTATCCCAACATCAGATCGACCTTTGAATCCATTGTAATTTCTTGTTCACGCTTAGGCACAGATACAAACGAAAACGTGCAAAATCTTCGTGACGGACAACTTGTTAAAATGTTTTAAATGTTACCTACATGAAGTCCAGGTTAAACGAAGTATAAAATACAGTTTAAAATCGACGTCTTTACCGTAACGACGTGCATTAAACATTAATTACAATACGTATTTGTTGAAAATGGCTTTGCCCCTACCGAAAAACATTGTTCAATATAAAACATTATCTCTAGCCGCTGCTGTTGAAACCCTTTAGGTGGTACTGCAGATATTTCAAACGGAAGTAAATGTGGCACCGGGTCAGTCAGTAAACGAAGCACCTTAGTACAACATTATGTTCCATACATCTTCGTCAAACAGAGCAAACATATGCGGTTGTTAATCGAATGATTATCAAATTTGACATGAACCATGTTTTGTATTCAATAACAAAATCGCTAGCAGACAAAACATGCATATGACCATATTGCACACGAAAAGAAAAACGTAAGCTCCATAGCGTCAATTTTATCGAAACTAAATTATGAGATGCATCTAAGCTTTCTGTAGATTTTATGACATATTTACAGTCTAAATTCAAGAAATCCAAGCATGTGCATTAAGTGTGCGTAAAGTGTCATTCTAGACCCAGCCAGAGTGTGCTGAGTGTGCACAGACTATGCAGGGACAAAACATTCCGTGACACTGGATGTTGACAGAGTGTGCACATACTAAGCAGGGACAAAACATTCCGTGACACTGGATGTTGACAGAGTGTGCACAGACTAAGCAGGGACGAAACATTCCGTGACACTGGATGTTGGCAGAGTGTGCACAGACTAAGCAGGGACGAAACATTCCGTGACACTAGATGTTGGCAGAGTGTGCACAGACTAAGCAGGGACGAAACATTCCGTGACACTGGATGTTGGCAGAGTGTGCACAGACTAAGTAGTGACGAAACATTCCGTGACACTGGATGTTGGCCCAGTGTGCACAGACTAAGCAGGGATGAAACATTTCGTGACACTGGATGTTGACAGAGTGTGCACATACTAAGCAGGGACGAAACATTCCGTGACACTGGATGTTGACAGAGTGTGCACATACTAAGCAGGGACGAAACATTCCGTGACACTGGATGTTGACAGAGTGTGTACAGACTAAGCAGGGACGAAACATTCCGTGACACTGGATGTTGACAGAGTGTGCACACACTAAGCAGGGACGAAACATTCCGTGACACTAGATGTTGACAGAGTGTGCACAGACTAAGCAGGGACGAAACATTCCGTGACACTGGATGTTGACAGAGTGTGCACAGACTAAGCAGGGACGAAACATTCCGTGACACTAGATGTTGACAGAGTGTGCACAGACTAAGCAGGGACGAAACATTCCGTGACACTGGATGTTGACAGAGTGTGCACAGACTAAGCAGGGACGAAACATTCCGTGACACTGGATGTTGACAGAGTGTGCACATACTAAGCAGGGACGAAACATTCCGTGACACTGGATGTTGACAGAGTGTGTACACACTAAGCAGGGACGAAACATTCCGTGACACTGGATGTTGGCAGAGTGTGCACAGACTAAGCAGGGACGAAACATTCCGTGACACTGGATGTTGACAGAGTGTGCACAGACTAAGCAGGGACGAAACATTCCGTGACACTGGATGTTGGCAGAGTGTGCACAGACTAAGCAGGGACGAAACATTCCGTGACACTGGATGTTGACAGAGTGTGCACATACTAAGCAGGGATGAAACATTCCGTGACACTGGATGTTGGCAGAGTGTGCACAGACTAAGCAGGGACGAAACATTCCGTGACACTGGATGTTGACAGAGTGTGCACAGACTAAGCAGGGACGAAACATTCCGTGACACTGGATGTTGACAGAGTGTGCACAGACTAAGCAGGGACGAAACATTCCGTGACACTAGATGGTGACAGAGTGTGCACAGACTAAGCAGGGACGAAACATTCCGTGACACTGGATGTTGACAGAGTGTGCACAGACTATGCAGGGACGAAACATTCCGTGACACTAGATGTTGGCAGAGTGTGCACAGACTAAGCAGGGACGAAACATTCCGTGACACTGGATGTTGGCAGAGTGTGCACAGACTAAGCAGGGACGAAACATTCCGTGACACTGGATGTTGACAGAGTGTGCACAGACTAAGCAGGGACGAAACATTCCGTGGCACTGGATGTTGACAGAGTGTGTACACACTAAGCAGGGACGAAACATTCCGTGACACTGGATGTTGACAGAGTGTGTACACACTTAGCAGGGACGAAACATTCAGTGACACTGGATGTTGAAAGAGTGAGCACAGACTAAGCAGGGACGAAACATTCCGTGACACTAGATGTTGGCAAGGAAAAGACTAATGTTTCATGAATTAACTCCTTTATGAAAGCTGTGTGCTTATTCACAACTTAAAAGATCTGCGCGTTTTAAATATACAAAACACGCGGGTGATACAAATGTTAAATCAATCGTGATTAAGTCGGGATGTGACGCACAGATGGCGATAATTCCATGTTATGGACAGCTGCATTGCGCTAAGAGGTTTTTGGTGGCCGTAACGACCGTGCGAAAGGCTTATATTAATGTACTGACACGCTTTGCAAAGGGGGGCGAGGTTCATTTTTTTGTATGATTCTTCTACTGTTGGTGTATAATCCATATTCGTCATGAACTATTTGTGTTGTATCGTGATCGTGTTGCTGGTGATTTTGAACTGTAAAATAATTACTTCTTTAGTTAGTTCAATGAAACCTATTTATTTTCGTTCGATTTCATCGAAAGCCAAAGGCTTATTGCATGCTTTCGTGTCCGTTTCCACGGTAGAGTCAGTAATATATGTATTTGGTATAATATAAAGAACAAGTACTTGTGTACTTGGGGGGAGGGATCTTAAGAACGGTTTTAATTTAGGGATCGTACATGTGACCTCCATGTCACTATGATACAGTAGATGCAAATAAATATACATATACATACAGTTATATGTACACTGATATTTAAAGTAAAATAACCTCCATACTAATTAAATTCGAAACAATTGTTTGCATATGTGAAATAGTATTTTTTCTCGAACTAGATTTGGTATTTTTAGACTAGTGTACACACATTTGTTTGGCGTATTATATTTGGATTCCCTCTTTGACATTTCCAATAACCCCCATTTACATCCGAAATCAAACATCTAATTTAATCCAGTCGTCGAGAATGCATATTGTAATAATAACATGACGCAAGTGGTATTTGATATTAACGTATATATTGACAATGTAACACTCGAAGACAACTTAGCGATATCAAAGATGTAAACCAATTGATTGGCAACCTATTAACATGACAAATATGTTTGGGTAATTGTATGAAAACCAAGTTATATCAGTATTCATGAAAGATTTGGGTATCTAAATATATATAGGTTCTCTATTCACGTAAAGGTTTTGGGAATCTGGGAACTATAGGTCCAATATTGAGGTAAATATTTGGGAAACTGGGAATAACCGTTGCAATAGTCAGGTAAATATTTGGGTTACTGGGTACTATAGGTCCAAATTACAGGTAAACATTAGGGAACTTGCAACTTTCGATCTAATATTCAGGATTATATTTGAGTAACTGGGAACTATCGGTCCATTATTCAGGTCAAAATTTCGAAAACAATCGAGTATTATCCACTATTCAGGAACTGATTTTGTGAACTGGGAACGGTCGGTCAAATGTTCGAGAATATATATTTTTTGAAAAGTGGGGACTATACGTCTTCTATTCAGAAGTAGGTTTGAGAAACTGGGAATTGTCGGTCCACAAAGCCAGCTAAAAAGTACCTAACCATCATTTGCGCATTTATCTACTGATAATTTCACATTTCAGATGTGTAAGTCAATTAACTTCTGTAAAATTATCTCTATTTGTTCGCATGGATTTTTTTTCATTTGCTTGTTTGTCGACACGTTCATATTTGGGTTTCTGATGTTGGAAAAAAGGACTTTGCGTCGGTAACATTCCGAGAGATATGTGTTATATTCGTTCATCGATAAACCGAAAAACTCATAGAACATTTATACCCCACGAGTAATCATGATTTTACATTTCGGGTTCCTGCTCTGCGAGGATTAAATTTTGGAATGCAGATGAAATGTTTATACATTTTATTGTAATTTGATCGTTTTTCGATGTTATGGTAAGGAATTTCTCTGAAAAAATATATGATTAGTTGATTTAGAGATTTTCGTGCACGTGAATCACAAGGCATGGTTAAACAATTATAATGTTAGTTAATTATGCATGAGGTGTAACATTTTGGGTTGCTTCCCTTTAACGAGTGAAATGTATTTAAATTTATATTTAAAACTCAGATTAAAATAAATAAATTGTTTGAATTTTAAACGATTATTTTCTAACCTATTACATTCAGTAATAAGTTATAAAGAAATTTGGTATTTTAACTTTTTTCTCGTTAAATAAGAAAACAAGTTATCGTAAGACTTCTTTGACTTATTAAGCGTCACGTGTCTATACGGACAATCTGGCTCATGTTTATATGAATATGCACCCTTCAGTTTATTAAATTGTACACCATTTGTACAAACAATTAAATCCGACACAATCTGTTGCAGATATTAATACAATTAATAACCCGTATTGTTACACACGTAACACGTTTTGTTATTGACTAATACCGTCACTATTGTTTTGTTGTAAAAACAAATCAACAAAAACTAAAATATCAAGGTAAAGTTATAAATCAATAAAAATATTGCACATATCTGTATAATTACCTCCTGCAGATTCATATACCTTGTAAATACTCTGATGTAAACGGATATAATAATGTATGCAACGAATAATGAACCCAGTAAATTGATGTAAACCGTTTAAAGCGAAAACGTTGACAAACAGACGTTTGCGTGTGCCATCTATAAAAATAATTTGACTATGTCGAAATGGGGGTAGACAAAGTACATTATAACAGTTACTGCAAAAATCCCAGTTCAATATTTGCTGTCACCATATTAAAGTTTGCTTATAAATATCGCAACTGTGAATGACCGCCGTTTTTAATATGAAAATTAACGAACAGACATGTCTTAACTTAATTCAAATAAGTATTTAGCGACTCAGATAGCATAGCATGAACTGTTTAACGGACGTTCTGAGCAAACACATATAAATTTGTGCCACGCGCCAGGAAAAGCGGGGCTAAATGAATAAGAGAAAATTGTTGTTCCAGATTACACTGTGTAGTCCGCTTATTTCGTTTAAAGACAGATTTTCTGAGCGAATATTCCTACCTACGCGAAAAGTGTCGCCCTTGTTGAGCCGGTGCGGAATGCACAGGGAAACCTGTGACGCCACTTTACGCACATGCACTAAACCCCGTTTTTCATGCGAGTGGCTCATACATGATTTATTAACTAGTGTCGTTATAAAATGTAATTTATGCATTTTATACCGTTTACCAGTTTCTTGAAACAATCGGGAAGCCTTATGTGTCGCTACATGGTTTTTATTTGTAATATTGCACTCATGAATATTTAAACTGTGCAGAACGTTGAGAAAAGTCACATTAAATGGTTTCGTTTTGCTTACCCTAAAAGGTAATATTACGGATATTTAATGGACTTTTGAATTTATGGACTCTTAAACACTAAACAATAAAGAAATAACGGTTTTTGTTAAAGATTGCACTGATTTCCATTCAATTAGAAAAACATAACAATCCTATACGTAGTCCAGATCTTGAAATATGTTTCTTATGATTGCATCGGTAACTGCTGAGGGAAGATTTTTATTTTATTTAACAAATAGGTTTAATGTTATGATATTTGTATTTTCAAACACAACGGCATTTTCGTAGATCAAATGTGAACTTTTCCAATGCATTACACAAGGTTGAAAACGTATAACTAACCAATATCTCATTATAAACCCATAATATTGTCATTGCGTAAAATGAGAGATGTTGGAGAGATGTTGTAATTCAGATAATCGACACATTAATTAAAATACGAGGCCCACATTTGGCATGTTGCTATGTTATATTTATTGTTTTTGAAGCATAATTATAGAAACTTGGTGTTTCTTTTTAAATTACTTTATTATTATCGCTAAAACACTAATTTGTCGTCTTGATATCCAGTGTAAATTTAATTGTTCACACGGTCCACAGTGATGTTAAAATGAGCAGTTGTCCTCTTACATTTATTTAAGAAAAAAAAGCACACAAATAATCATTTTAACTGCTCGAATAATTCGGTAGGTTTGTTTGTAGAGTTTTTAAGTCGTTTTATTATTATTTGCAAAAGCATTGACATTATAATTTTTAAAATTGTAACTTGTCTAAGTAGCCCAAAGGGAAGCAGGGTGGGGGGAATACGTATATTAACCGTAAACAACTTACATATTTAGCTATTGACATTCCAATACATGTTTAATAAAATTAAACACTCGAAAGGGTTAAGTTATTAGTTAACCCTACAAAATTTGCCAGTTAAATTGCTTTATTAAATCCACACCATTTTGAAACTCGATTCAGAAAATATTACAAAAAGATGTTCATCTAAACCTTTAACTTCAACTGCGCATGCTTATATATTTTCCATTTCCGTTTCAGATTCAGGTGCAGTCGTGGATAGCGACGCGCAGGAAGCAAAATCGATACTGCTGTCAGTGCAAGGGTAAGTTTTATTGAACTACATTAGAACTACGTCGTGCTCCGAAGCTTCCCGAAGCAAATCTCGCGTTCGTTCGTAATTGTTCTGGTATCGTAGCCGGAAAATCACATGCAAATATTGTGACACAAAAAAATAGAAACGAGCATTTTGTATCGCGTTAAATCTATGTTACCAGACCAAATCTAGCTTTGAAATTGCGGCTATTGATGTAAGGAGCATTGATTTTGTATGGGTTAACTTTATTTTTCGAAATATTGTACTATATTTTAACTGCAGATCACTTACAGACACCCGAAATGATGACGGTCGCTATGGCAGTAAAACAGGGTGGGAAAAGTATCGCGGGGACCAAACCGGACGAAGGGGCGGGGGAGGCGTTGTCGATGACGATGACGCGGACCTCGACAAGGCGATAAGCGTCCTAACGAAGGCTGTCGGCGACATTGACCGTGGAAAGACGTCAGTACGTCTGAATAACAAACCGGAAGTCAGTAGCAGCTTGACGCAACTCACGAACAACCAAGATGTTCCCGCGAACGTTGCTGCTTTCATACACTCGGCTTTAAGCAACTCGAATGATAAAATTCCCGACAGCGTAGCAGACCTTATCAAGTCGGCATCCAGTACGACTGCTTCGTACACCAACCAAGACAACCGGAGCGATGTTGCGCGCGCCTACAACTCAGCGACCGGCAAAACGAACCAAAAGTTTCCGGCGAATTTCGAAGACTTCTTTAAGTCTTTCCCGAGCACTAACTTCAAGTCCTACAATGACGGCAAATCATACACAGACGTCAAAGTCACTTCCAGCACTGACGACGGGTCGAACGTCGACGTCTCAAAAATAATGCAAGACGCATTCGCGAACGCTGGAGGTAACAAACAGGGTAAATGGCAAAAGTTGTAGAACAGAAACTACTTCAAAGCAGATACTCCGACGGTTCAAAACTATCATGACGTTAAAGTTTCTTCCAGCAGTTCAAACCCCGACGGATCCAATATTGACGTCAATAACATCCTTAAAAACGCGATAGGAAACGCCGGAAACAAAGAAAATGCACACAACTGGCAAACGTCGTTCAAGGCAGATACGCCATCGGTTCAAAATTATCGTGACGTCAAAGTTTCGAACAGCAATGCAAACTCTGGCTCTGGCGGATCTACCTATTATATTAAAATTGTTTTGTATTTTATTTGGATTCCCACTAATTAAATAATTGCTTATAAAGGAAAACTATACTTGAGCTTTACATATTACATTCTGAACTGCCAATAACCCCTATTTACAGACGAAAACAAACACATAATTACATCCGGTCGTCAAGAAAAGAAATCGTTATACTAACATTACGCAATATGTAGTATTTGATATTTTATTGAAAATGTAACACTCGAAGACAACTTATCAAAGATGTAAACCAATTGAGCAGCAACATAATAACGTGATACATTATATATGAACACCAAGTATTGTCAGTATGCATTAAAGATTTTGGTCTAAATATTGGTCCACTTTTCACGTAAAGATTTTAGGAATCTGGTAATTAAAGGTTCAATAGAAAGGTAAATAACCGGTCCAATATTGAGGTAAATATTAGGAAAACTGGGAATAACCGGTCCAATAGTAAGGTAAATATTTCGGAAACTTGGAATAACCGGTCCAATATAAAGGTTAAAAGGTTAACCGGTTAAAGAAGCTCTTGCAAGCGCAGGCAGCGTGCAAAAGAACACTTGGCAAACCTCTTATTCCGGAAATATGGTAAAAGTAGATACGCCATCGGTACAAACCTACAACGACGGATCAAACGTTGACGTAAACAATGTGATTAAAGAAGTTCTTGCGAGCGCAGGCGGCGCTCAAATGAACTCATGGCAAAGGTTTCCTTCCGGAAGTTCGGTAAGAGTATATAACCCATCGGTACAGACCTTCAACGAGAACAAATAGTCTAAGCCGTCCGCAATCGCAAAGTCCGACCACTCGAACACATACGTTGGAAAACTATTTCAGGACGACTTCGGTAAAATCGAAAACGGTCAACAGAGCTCATGGCAAAACTTCTCAAACGTGAAGTCATATCAAAATAATAATAAACCGAATGGTCAGGTCAGCTCCACTTCTGATCGACAAACCTACACAAACACCAAAACAGAACCTAAGCAGGTTAAATCATGGCGCGGTAGCTACACACGCGCCCCAAATTACGGCACCACCCCCGGCTCGTCTTGGGGCCGAAATAACGCCGGTCAGTGTCTCTTACGGGAGAGTTATGCAAAGTCGGAAGTGGACTCGGAGTGCTGGTCTGACAACGCCTATGGTTCCCAAGTACCCTTGTGCTACACGCGGACAGCTTCTGGTTCCGGTCGAAGCGATTTCGGCCTATGTCAACTCAAGAATCCCGGCATGACGTGCGACACACGATAAACGCGGACGTGTTTGGTCTCTTTATACAACGTTAATGAGGCATGAAATAACAACATGTTGCATTGAATAAACATTAACATAGTACGTGATATTTGTATGCCCTATGACGTGTCGTGTAATGACGATAATGAGTTGTTTGTTTTTAATTCAGTTATTTATCGCTTTCCTTGGTATAGAAAAATATAATATTGGCTGTATACTAGAGTTGCGACACCTTAAGGGTTTCGCGTGATGGAATGAGTGGAGAGATGAAATCAAATTGAAAATCGATTATTTCTATAAAAAAAATGGTACGAAAAAATATGTGGGTAGGAAAAAAAAACAAATTTGGGTACGAAAACAAATTTGAGTACGATAAAAAGGGTACAAACAAAATAAGGGAACGAAAAAACTATTTTGGTACGAAAAAAATGGGTACAAATAAAAAATAAGGTACGAAAAAATTTGTGTACGAAAAAAAAATGAGTACGAACAAATGGGTACGAAGAAATTTGGGTACGAACAAATTTGTGTACGAAAAAATTGGGTACAAAAAAATGTGGGTACGAAAAAAAATTGGTTATGAAAAAAAATTAGGGTAGGAAAAACTATTTGGGTACGAAAAAAAAGGTTCAAATAAAAATTTGGGTACAATAAAAATTGGGAACAAAACGAATTTGGGTACGAAAAAAATTTGAGTACGAACAAATGGGTTCAAAGAAATTTGGGTTCGAACAAATTTGTGTAAAAAAAAAATTGGGTACGAAAAAAAATTTGGTTATGAAAACCTATAGGGAACGAAAAAATTAGGGTACAAAAAACTATTTGGGTACGAAAAAAAAAGGGTACATATATAAATTTGGGTACAAAAAAAATTGGGTACGAAACAAGTTTGTGCACCGACGGACAGACGAAGCGGCGACTATATGCTCCCCCTAAAAAATTTGGGGGGGAGCATAATAAACAAGTTATGGCAATTTAAAGGTGGTACGCAAACTTAATAATAGATTTATCAATTATATGCTTATTCTAAGTGAAAAAAAGGCCATAATTGTTACAAAATGCTTGATACAGTTATCTGCTCTTGTTTATACATTGGGGTCATGTTGGTTAATAAGCAAAATACATGGTGTATGAACGCAATATGTCAAGTGACATAAAAAATATTTGAGGTCATATGCAAACTTTAACATAGATTTATCAATAATATGCATATTATTCTTAGTTAAAAAGGGCCTAATTCTGTTAAAATGCTTGATACAGTAAATGAGTTGTCTGCTCTTGTTTATAGATTGGGGTTATGTCGGTAATGAAGTATGCAAAATATAAAAGCAATATGTCAATGGACATAGGAAATATATTTGAGGTGGTACGCAAACATTCCAATGCGCACGCCGACGCCGGGTTGAGTAGGATAGCTCGACTATATATATTTCATATATAACAGTCAAGCTAAAATGTAAATATACCATAAACAACAGGCTAACCTCAATCACAACTTTAATGCAATGCTTATAACAATAGAGATACAATGATATGCCAGGGATTGAAACTAACTGTTTACTATTGTGGGCAACCATCTTTAGTATTTTGGTTGCCCAGATAAAGAATAACGAGCCCAGAAATATGAACATGTGAATATTATACATTCTTTTAATAAAATAATAGATAATAAAATACATTTGCTGACAACACATGTTCAATGCATGATGTTTTATTATGAGCCTGAATTGAATCATGTCCTATTCCTAAATAATGAATGTTATTTAACTAGTATTGATCCATGGTGATCAATTGTTTTTCAATTTTTATTGCAGTGAATTGTTTTAAGCTTTAAAAAAAAGAAGTTTACCAACTTTTGAAATTGAGTTGCCCAGGCCAAAATCTACTTGCCCCGGGTTCACGGTAAACCACTTATTTCCATCCCTGTATGCTCTTCATTTTCTGTTCTTCCATCCCATTCTCAAAATTAAGTTTGAAGCCGATATTTTTTAATAACATTAGTATGAATTACTAACCATTATCACCCAAAAAACTATTTTACAAAGCTGTAATCCTGTCGTAGAGATTTAGTTTACTATTATCAGTGTTCTCTTTAAATACCGGCTGCTAGCAATCTTGCCGGTTACATTAACTCTTGATGCCGGCTACTTTTCCCAAATATATCAAGTAAATGTCACAAATGCTTTGGTTTTACTGCATAGTTGCCGGCCATATAACTGGCTACTCAAATTTTCCTGGAAAACACTGAACTATGCATGACAAACACACAAAAATTAAATACATCTTAGATTCATTGTAAAAAATAAATTGACACTTCCAGCTTGTCGTCACTAAAATCCAAAGATTCAAATAATTTTCCACGAGATACGTCAACAATTGCGTAATCAAATGAATGAAAAATAAAAGTAAAGAAAGCCGGATTTTACATAAATTTCAGGTTGAAACACAACAAGGTAAAGGTAGTCGGTGAGATATAATAATAATACAGTTAGTAAGGCTCGTACCCTGGGTACGGTAAATATACTAAAACATACCCGGGAATTTTAACACTAAATCGGTTGTTGTCGGCTATTTTGTAAAAATTAATTATGTTTACATTTATGTCAATTTTCTGTTAAATGGCATTTATACAATGTATTATCAAAACTCATTTTTACAATCATTAATGTGATTCAATTTAAAATCTTAAATTGTTTAAAGTCGCGTCATTGTATGACGTTGTCAAGTATATTTTCCGCGATGTCGCACGTTCACTTTTTACCGTCATAGATTTTTTTAAAGAAACATTTTTTGGTTTGCGAGGTCCGTTAAATGGGGAACACCATATTTGGTATTTATATTATGTTTTAACAAATAATTCATGCTGTGTAATAAATATTGTTTAAGATATTTCGATATTTATTGAAACCTTTTATTCTAATGAGTGTATGCTATCATATTATACTTCGAATAGCAGATCTGTTGTACTATAATCGTATTATTCATTCTTTATTGTTAATTTCATTTATTGTAGAGAATCGTCAATGTTACATCTAGTCGCCAATCCTTGTCGTTAGTGTTAGTTTTCAATTCTTGTTATCATTGCCGTCAATGTTAGTCGTCAATCCTTATCGTCATTATACATGAAGGAAATAAAAGCAGAAACAGAGACGTATTCTTGATTACTTGATTATTCCTACGGCGTCCTCTCAACACTCATACTAAAAAGCATGTTGATGCAGATTTTTTTTAAAGAGAAGTTTCTTTAATGTAAACAATATTGTTTTACTTTAATCGCTAGCATGTTTAACGACATCGGATTTTTGGCAGATATACAACTCGGATACAATCTAATATTTGCGGGTATGTTTAAGTTTCTTTACCGTACCCGGGCTACATGTAAGTAAAGTTAAGAGTACCCGGGGTACATGTACCGGTAAGTAGTACCCGAGCCGAGAATGTCAATTGAAGGTGTTAGAGATGCATTGAACCATAAGATTAAAAAGGGTAATTAACCACGGGCTTATTAAAATTAAAACGATGACATTACATTGTACCAGCTGTTTATTGTTGTATACTGTAAGCTTGAAATATTTTAAATAATGTAAACAACTTACCTTGTATAAACTTGGCACATTGTTGTCAGGTGTAGAAACTTTTATACTTATTTACGTTAAGTTGTACTGGCTGAACCAAAAGAATTATGTAGTCGTTTCTAAATAATCACGAAACAATCTACTAATGCATATATACTTGCCAGTTGCTGAGTTTGTGCATTTCCATTCATTATACTATCGGCCTTGGCAAACAGCGTAGACTCAGATTAGACGCCGCATGATGTCTGCTATTTGGTACGCAGAAGATTTGCATATCCACGGGTGTTTTATGTCAAATGTTATGGTTTTCAATAGATCGTATACTTATCTACAAAACAGCGAATAAGCGTTCACTTGACATCATTTTTAATTATGTTATTTTGTTAATACTTTCTCGCGTTCTTTTCGCCTTTGGTCGACGCCGTCTGCTATTTCAAACGATGAAGATTTCCATATCCACTGGCGTTTTTTTATGTCAAATGTTAGTGTTTTCCAATGGATCGTATACTTATCTACAAAACAGATAAGTAGCGTTCACTTTACATCGTTTGAGGTGATGTTTTTTGTAAATACTTTCTAAGCGTTCATTCTGACGAAGTCGACCATTTTGACGGGTGTGAAGAAATACCGAATTTCCCGTAATTACCAAAATCCTCAGAAATCCACGAGATCCCACGAAATCCCCATTAATATAGATTGTGTATTGAAAAACTGCGTATTTTAATATAGATCGTTGCGAAATACACTGAAATCACTAATGAAACATTGTTTTATCAAAGTTTGATTTCGGGGATTTCGGTAGGACTTCGGTATATCCACATACCGCATTTTGTAATTCCGGTTTTGTCAAACTTGCGAAACTTTTTCGTGATTTAATAAAAAAAACTTGATTTTTCCCAGGTATAACGCCTACGCCAACAGGTAGATCGCATTCTTGTCCATATACATGTCAAATTTCAGCAAACGTGCTTGGCTAGTTTTCAAGCGCCCCAAATCGCGACTATATGCGCCAGCTTAACGAAAGTTAGCCCCCTTTATCATTCGTTCGATTGAACGTCATCAATGATGACGTCCAATACATCACTCATTCCATATTGCTGTGTGAATAATTAAACTCAACGTATATTCGAGCAACGTTCTTGGAAAACTTGGCTTAATGCATGTGTGTTAAGTGTCGTCCCAAATTAGCCTGCGCAATTATTATATTCATTACAGTTTGAATTCAAAATAAGTTTACGCACCGGCAAATCGGGTGCGACACTTTCCGCCAGGACTGATTTTCGTTGAGAAGCGATCTCCTTAAAAATATAAATAAAAAAGTGGAAAGTGTCCTCCCTGATAAGCGTGTGCGGAATGCACAGCCTTATCTGAGAAAACACTTTAGGCATGCATGAAGCCTACTTTTTCGATAACGAAGCTCCTTTGATCACATAAAACTGATGCAAGACGTTGAATTCTTTTGAATTCATAATGTATTACAAACATATTGTTTTGTTGAAGAGTTGCCTTGCAATATTTCAATCCACCAATTACAGACACAATTATCATGATGTCCTGGTATAATTAAAGCGTCCGCTGAAAAAATATTTAAAGTGTTTCTAAAAAAAAACATCGTTAGTCCCAATAAAAGAAAGTGAAGTTCGTTTTAAATAAAAAAAGTCCGTTCATACGAAATTCATTTAAAAGGTTTTTCGTTCAAAATAGTTGGGTTGATAATGAACATACACTCTTTATACCGCTTGGTGTTATAACAGTAATGTTTATTTATTTCCGATAGCATTAGCAGTTATCGTATGTACGGATACAATTACATATTATACACTCGTGTTACCGATGGTAGGGCGCGTTTTTATTCTGCTTGGATTGCAAGATTTCTATAAGAAAAAAATGTGTTGGTACAAACACCTTTGAGGACTTTAAAATTCAATAAAGCGGACAAATCACAATTAGAGAATGGATATGTAGTTTCGCGCATTGACAAAACGGGTTTTAATGCGTTGTGTTAAGTTTCGTCTCAGATTAGCCTGTGTTGTCCGTACAGGGCCAAAGCTAATCAGGGGTGACACTTTCCGCCTCACTAAATGTCTACGACAACAACTCCATTTAATCGAAAGCTACAATAACAGTAAAAAGTTGCGTCTACAATAAGGCTTTATGGGCTGCGGAGGCTAGTGTAGGACGACACTTTACGTTTACGCATAGCGCGGTTAATATGCAGTCCAGCGCACTACCGATTGATCAAGACGGATCCGAATTTCCCGACGTCAGTTTAAAGCATCGCAAAGCGTGACACACTCTGGTTTTGAACTCTAAACGTGCGTTTCCCCACTAATTCGCAATGGTATCAACCAATTGATGTTGTTGATGAGTGAACAACATAATATATTCGATGTTTGATGTTGACAATAATAACATAGATGATGCCGATGGCGATGGTTTAGATATCTACTTCGAACTGTTGTCTACTATTTCCTATTACTGGTGTCAAAAACGGGTGTAAATAATGTGTCAGTCATTAAAGGGATCTTTTCACGCTTTGGTAAATTGACAAAATTGAAAAAAGTTGTTTCAGATTCGCAAATTTTCGTTTTAGTTATGATATTTGTGAGGAAACAGTAATACTGAACATTTACCATGCTCTAATATAGCCATTATATGCATCTTTTGACGATTATAAAACCTAAAAATTATAAAGCGTTGCAACGCGAAACGATTGAATAATTTGGAGAGTTCTGTTTTTGTCGTTAAATTGTGTATTACTACGAAGATTGCTTATATAAAGTATAAAATATGTCAAGTATGTGTACTCGGCGGAATAACTCAGTAGGCTAAAGCGTTTTTACTTCAGGACTCTGGCAGGACTCGAGGGGTTACTGGTTCGAAACCTGCTCCGGGCAATGTTCTTTTCCTTTTTTTAATTTTATTCTTGATTTTTTACTGGAGCTGTAACGATCTAATGTTTACATTTATCAATATAAAGCATTTAATGAATAAGTTAAAAAATGCCAAAATCTGTGAAAAGGCCCCTTTAAGCGATCGAAGCATGTGAAGCCCTATTCCACTAAAACAATAATACAAAGGTTACTAAATTATCATCAGTTAATACAATACGTTTGACTTACTTCAACGCGGTTTTTAACGTTTGGTCGGTAAACGTTTGGTCAGTAGAAATATATTTCGTAAACAATTTAACGGTCTACAGTATTACAACTTCATTACTACCAATCTTCCATGTAAAAGTTTTAATGTAAAACTGAGCAAAAAGCACATTTTAGTATTATTCTGAATTAAGAACCACAAATCAAAAGTATTGTCATTGTTACTCGATATAGTTTGTTGTCGATGAAATATGTACGGCCGTAAGCGATCGTGTTGTTGCTAACTGTCGACAGGACGCCACATTCTTATGTATGCCGCCTTATTGTAAATTATTTTTAGTTAGGGAAATCATATTACTTAGCCCGAGATGTTCTATATTGCTATACACGTTCGGTTAATGTCGTACCTGATGAACTGTAACTGGCTGCATGTATAGAAACATAGGGATGCAGTTTATTCTCAAACGGTTAAATATACGATTTTTATCTAGACATGCGGTTTACGTCATATGAAGGTTGCAATAAACCAATCATATATAGCGGTACTTCAACCTATGTTGTAAACCACGTGGTTCTCTCAAATTAAACGGATACTATTATTCTAAATGATGGAGTTATCCAAATAGCGCACACAACAGTTTAAATGAACATATACACACTATTGTGTAAAATAATTTAAGCCACCACTTGTTGTTGTTTTAATTAATAATTCAGTTGATATTTCCGACCAAATATACATACAATTTGAGGCTCGAATTTATACATTCGACCCAATATACATACAGTTTAAGGCATGCATTGATACATCCAACCCAATATACATAGAGTTTGAAGCATGAATTGATATATCCGACCCAATATACATACAGTTTGAAGCATTCGTTGTGGCCGCAGTCAATAAATAATACTTGCAGTCCACTTAGGGCTTGGATCACAAGATGAATTCTACTAATGAGATCGTTGCAACTTCATTTCGACCAATTACAGCTGGGGTAATGAAGTGGAAAACAAGATGGCGACGCCCATGCCGAGACAGGTATTTTTCGCCATTGTATACCCGTTATTGCATGTATTTATTGTTTAAATTCATTAATTAAATTTAAATTCGCATTATAACTCGACTTTATTTGCTTCTTAGTGGAGCTGTAACTAGATCATATGTCACACCGCAAAAAAAAAATGTGTAGCGAGCAAAGTCGAGATATAGAGCGAATATTAATACGAAATAAACGCAGGTGACTTTTTGTTGATGTGCTGGAATGCGAGCGGAATTTATTATTAAACACAATTCGGCCCCGTACGTGCAGAAAAATTGTGTTGGTATTGGTCACAAAATCGTAATTATCATCCTACCTCTGACTGGAACGATACTCTAAAAACATGCATTAAGCCCAGTTTTCGCTGAACGAGGCTCTCATAGTCCATAAACATGGTTTTTCGAAACTCCCTGTACTCCCACAAAGCGCAGACGACAAACCTTGCCCCAGCTGCAACCAGTCCCGGATTACACATTGGGCAGAGTAGGCGACTGCCTATGGGCCCCGCGACCCATAGGGGCCCCAGGAAACCGTGGAATTCGATATAATTACAATGATTGTGTTCGTAAATTCTTAATCTAATAATTATATAATGTCGTATATATATGCGTTGCTGTATTTTATTTTATGTTTTCCGGTTGTTTATAAAGAAATATCAGTGAATTACACTTTTTTTTAAATTAATTTAAAACTAATAATCGCTGTTTCAAACAGTGGAAATTAAAAGTGACATTTACTAGTATCGATATTTTTCACAGTTATACTGTGAAATGACACCGTTTTCATGAAATTGCGACGTTATTATTTTAGCAAAATTACTTACAATCATTTGTATGCAAAGCATATAAAGAGCATTTGTTGGATTTGGTGGAAAATCGATTTTATTTCAATCGTGATTAAAAAAATCCATGATTACTCGTGAATAAAAATCGATAATCCATCAAATCCAACAAATATCCTCTATATGAAAATTATAAATACTGCCACATTAGTTGTCTAGCTAGTCTCGGCACTGGTTGGTTAATTTAGACTAGTAATATCAACTGGACACTTGCCTTCTAGTAGTCACTACGCTGAATATAGGCCTGTGTCGTGTGAATGCAGTCGACATCCGAAATTGCCGGAAATGGAGTTACAAAACTCTAACAAGAATCCTTTAGAATATCAATTACTAGTAAACAAGTTTTTTAGATAATTAACAATTTTCAGACTGACTGTGAAGTTTTGCGTTGTCTATGTCACGTTGACTTTGGACATTCAAACGTAAAAAAGAACCCTTGATTATTGTATTATGCACAATGAATAATTGTAGGTCTCAAAACGAGATGTGTTTGTTTATCGGGGACGAAAATATTTCAATTGGTAATATTTGCAGATAAAATAAATTTTGCCTTCTGGTTATGTACACAAGTTTTATCACATTTGCGCACGAACAGGCAATCAAACGACAAATTCTTAATAATCGTGCGAATTGTTGATTAGCCCATACTATAAAACAGAGTTTTTAACAGATATAGTATGTTATGTAAAGAGATTTTGAATCAAATCAAACATAAATAACTGGTATATCAAGACGCAACAAAACATGTTTTCACAGTCAAGGAGCACATGTTATGTGTTGATAATAACGTTTATGTTGTTCGGGGGTAAGGTTTTATTTTATTTTATTTTTAAACTTTGAAAAGTTTAGGTATACTTTAAAGGGACCTTTTCAAGTTTTGGTTAATGGACAAAATTGACAATTTTTTTTTAAGATTCGCAAATTTTCGTTGTAGTAATGATATCTGCGAGAAAACAGTAATGCTGAACATTTACTATTCTCTATAATATCCATTATATAAATATTTTGACGTTTTTAAAAACCTGATAATTATAAAGCGTTACTTACGTGAACTATTGCCACATTTGGAGAGTCATGTTATTATCGTTTAATTAAGTGACACTGCCAGGACTTCTTATAAGAAGAATAAAATACACTTGCTACGATAGCACGGATGGCCGAGTGGATTAAGTGTTTGACTTTTACTCAAAGGGTCAGTGGTTCGAGCCCAGTTTTTACCTTTTTTATTTCGTTAAGTTTATTATAGTTTTTTACTCGATCTATTTGGTTTTTTATGTTTACTTTTTTTATATTTATAAATATTATAATATTTAATGACAACTTCAAAAATGCGCAAATATGTGCAAATGTCCCTTAAATAATATAATGTTGGGGTCATTAATGTCATTTTATTTTTCGTGAATTTGGAGAAATTAGTTTAGTTTACGTATGAAATATCTTGAAATTCTATTTATATATGCATAATATTTAAATACTTCTTTACACTCGATATAAATAACTTCGATAATGCAACACAAATGATTGTTTGTGCTTAATATGGTCAAAACCATTAGAAAGAGAAAATATTGTTACCTGCTTACAGACTGATTTTTTAATTAATTAGATTTGAATTTAAATGTGGCTTGTGTGTTTGTTTGTTGTTGATGTTTTAAATTACATTTATAATTTTACAATTGTTTACTCATTTTTAAATATGGAAAAAACACTGTTTGCAGATTGTCATGTCTACTGTATTATACATCATTCGAATTCATTGAGACAAAGTTGAACAGCTTTTTACAAACAATAAATAAAAATAACTTATTTTCTGGAACTGAATTAGCACAAACATCTTTCTCCTATCAATAAAATACATAAAAGATTAAACAAATATCTTTAAATAAGCATTACTACATGTATTTTTAAGATTATTAAATAATTTTAAACTCTAAGGCATTCCGCAACTACAATAGCCTGATAAATGTGTTTTATTAAATTATTTTATTATTTTTAGGCAATGTTTCTGCGAATAAAGAGTCCGAGGAAAGCCTGAAATATTTCTTGAAGTCACTGACAAGGTACATTAGAGCCGCGTTCTAGAAATACCGGGCTTAATGCATTAAGGGGCAAAGTGTCACTGAATATCAGCCTTTGCAGTCCGTACAGGCTAGTCAGACACAACATTATCTGCTTTGAAGGAGTGTTTCGTTTAAAAAGGGCTAAAAAAATCCGATGCAGGGGGAAATTGTTCTCTCTTACTAGCCTGTGCACACTGCACGAGCTAATATGGTTCGACGATTGACGCAGATGCATCCAGAACGAGGGTAATTATATGCCTTGTAACTCGTGCCTTGAATTTTGAAAATTTATTAAGTCAAATATTGCAATATTTGTATTGTACATAGCAATAAAACAAGATATTGCAAGGATAATTTAGTTGTGTAAAATAATTAGAGCGAAATTACCGCTTATATATATAGTAAGGATATTTAAGGTGACATTGTGTCAACAATGCAATTGACATTGTGTTAATATAAGACTTTGTATAACAAGCATCTTGGTAATCAAATTGTAAAATAAAGATATAGGGTAACATTGTATCATCAATTGACATTGTGTTAATATAAGACTTTGTATAACAAGCATCTTGGTCATCAATTGTAAAATAAAGATATAGGGTAACATTGTATCATCAATTGACATTGTGTTAATATAAGACTTTGTATAACAAGCATCTTCGTAATCAAATTGTTATAGCAAATAAACGACACGATTTCGTCACATTTTCAACATTTAGGACGTTTTATTTTTAATTATTTTGAATCATTTTTGTCTTATAACACAAAACAGTTTCAATCAAGATATGCCTACTTGAATTAAAAAAAGTTTTGTCTATTTCTTTCAACAACACACTCCAAGAATAAGGAACATACCCTTCTCAACACGTATATATGTATTGCAGTTCGCTGCGAGACGGAAGTTCCCTTCATGTCGACGGTATGGCCAGAGCTTTCTCTGGTTCCATTTCCGGCGGTGGCAGTGGGCCGAGTACAGCTGCTCTCGACGAAGCGATACGCATAGAACATCCTGTTATAAGAACATCCTGGCTAGTTGCGACACCAATAAAAATCTCGTGGAAACTCTCGAGAAGTCAATTAACATCAGAGACGTCGTGAAGATAAGACAGCAGCGCAACGGAAGTCCGGACAACCGGAACGCAAAAGTAAATCCCGAACGAGTCGGCGTGAAAAATGAGCCGTCACTATCACAAGGCAAAGAATCGGAACCGGCTCTTGCTGACCGCGACTTCCAAAACAAAAACTGCTTCAAGCTGGGACAGATCTGCGGCTTCTACCGAGACTCCTGCTGCGCGCGAGATACGGAGTACGGATCGAACTCGCCGGTTTGCTGCATCAGGTTTTCCGGCGGGGGAAATTTCCTCCTGAGCGACCGTTACGGGTACTGCGTGCCGAGCTACGCCTCCTACACGTGCGATGAGATGCAGAGGATGTACAGCCTCTGGCAGCGTTAAGCGGACGCCGCACCGGAAATGACACAATCCGTACGTGGGGATGCCTTTCGGCTTGTTTTTTTTCTCCCGCAAAGTCGTTTGCCAAGACTTTTAACGTTGTTATTCAGGTGCGTGAGCTTGCGGGGATTTTACGACGAATAGTGTATCTGATTTTTATAAGATAGCATTAATCTTAGTTACCCGCCTTATGTGCATTCCATTAAGGCACGATACTGTTTTCATATATTCATTTTTGTCGTAGCTCTATCGTTTTGTTTTTCGTTTTTCCCAATGCACGTTTTTACTCGTGTGCAGAATGCTAGCAGTTATTATTTTGTTGTTTTTATGTTAAATAATTTCCGTTAATATTCATTTAATAAGATTTGAGTAAAATACATTGTTTTACTTTCCCATTAATACATGTTGACACCCTGGCCTTAAATTACGAGTATTCTGTAGATGTTCTATAATACATTCTACATTGGAATTTAGTTTGCGGATGATTTCCTTCTTGGTTGGCAACGTCCGATGGCAGATTTAAGCCTCGTTCTGGGAAAAATGGGCTTAATGAAAGTGCGTAAAATGAAAATGTCATCCCAGATAAGCCTGTGTAGTTCGCACAGGCTAAACATGGAGGGTGTATTTCCGCTTGTATAGTATTTTCCATTCAAAGAAAGTCTCTTTTAAGAGAAAACCCAGTAAAGGCGACAAGTGTGGTCGCTCATTAGCCTGTGCATACCGCAAAATCTGGGAAGACACTTAACGCACTTGCAGAAAGCCCAGTTTTCCTTCCAAAAGAGGCTCATCTGATCAGATTTAGTTCGTTAAATGTTAATATTTCCGTAAAGATTTTGTTTTGATTGAATTTCAAAATACTCACTCGACGATATAAGCGTCATCTCATTCTACAAACGTGTAGAAAATGCCGACAAAATATTATTACACTTAAATTTCTATGTTTTAAATACACATACCATACACAAATTACAGAGTCGTATTTCATGTCGTTTTGGGTCATTTTAAATGTACATCTTATGCACATTAATATTGTTTTATTCCCTCCGCCGAAATTTTATTTCGGAGAGCATAAAAACTAATTACTAGAGAACATTATATTTACAAAACACAACAACATTAATCTTACAGTATTTACAATTTTAAATGCAATAATATATTAATAATTAATATCCAATGCTAACACAAACCTAATCAAACATCATGTATATTTACATAACAAACAACATTAATTTTACAGTATTTACATGCACAAAAACCCAATGAAACATGTATATATTTACATAACACACAACATAAACTTTCATGTAACTCAGCACCCTTCAATCCCATGAAGATGCTTTTCCGTTATCCAGCATTTTCCAGCATATATTGAGAGTAAAGTAAGATTGAGTTCATGGGTCGGAGTGGGCCGACAAGATACAGGTTATAAGTAGTTTATTTATGTTTTGATACAAATTTCCTATGTTTATTCCGACAACCTATTTATTGGGATTGTTATTGCTTGACATGTTTGTAGATATTTTGTTTATTTGTTAAATAGATTTGACGATGGTAATATCAGATTTATGTAAAAATTGTTGATTTTATGTGCCTTTCAACAGATGCAGCCAGAGCAGGGCGAATAGAAAAGAAGCCGATGAAGCATGTCGAGGGACCTGTCATCTATGCCCTGCTCGGCGACACCTCTCGTGGCTATTGTTGATGGGTCAGAGTGGGCCGACAAGATACAGGTTATTAGTAGTCTATTTATGTTTTGATACAAATTTCTCATGTTTATTCCGACAACCTTTTTATTGGGATTATATTTTTTATGCTTGACATGTTTGTAGATATTTTGTTTTTTGTTTATTTGTTAAATAGATTTGACCATGGTAATTTCAGATTTATGTAAAAATTGTTGATTTTATGTGCCTTTCAACAGATGCAGCCAGAGCAGGGCGAATAGACAAGAAGCCGATGACGCATGTCGAGGGACCTGTCATCTATGCCCTGCTCGGCGACACCTCTCGTGGCTATTGTTGATGGGTCAGAGTGGGCCGACAAGATACAGGTTATAAGTAGTCTATTTATGTTTTGATACAAATTTCCTATGTTTATTCCGACAACCTTTTTATTGGGATTATACTTTTTATGCTTGACATGTTTGTAGATATTTTGTTTTTTGTTTATTTGTTAAATAGATTTGACGATGGTAATTTCAGATTTATGTAAAAATTGTCGATTTTATGTGCCTTTCAACAGATGCAGCCAGAGCAGGGTGAATAGACAAGAAGCCGATGAAGCATGTCGAGGGACCTGTCATCTATGCCCTGCTCGGCGACACCTCTCGTGGCTATTGTTGATGGGTCAGAGTGGGCCGACAAGATACAGGTTATAAGTAGTCTATTTATGTTTTGATACAAATTTCCTATGTTTATTCCGACAACCTATTTATTGGGATTATATTTGTTTGACATGTTTGTAGATATTTTGTTTTTTTGTTTATTTGTTAAATAGATTTGACGAAGATGATTCATCCATTTCGTCGCAGGCTCTCTTTGCATTTAATACGTAAATCTCTGATATGATGGTGAACATGATTTTGTCTGTAATATCAGATTTATGTAAACAAAATTGATTATATGTGCCTAGCAGTTGTATGTTAGGTGCCTACATACATGCATGTACTCATGTTTTCTGAATATAATTTGTTCCATTAGAGACATGGTATTTATTTCCTAAATGTAATTTTAAGTTATAAATGCAATTGTCGTTCATAGATTAAAACAATGGCACATTCTTCAAGTGGTGTTCTCATTGTATTTATGGAAAAATTTTGTTGTTCTGTTTCCTCTAAATTTCCGTGGCACAATTGAACACGCTCATCACTGTAAAAAATATAGTGATTAATATCAACACACCCAACAGTAGTGTAGTGTTGGTGGTGATGATTGACAGACGCTTTGAACTCATAGGTCTCGTTGTTAATAAAAATGTTATTATCAAGAGAGATTCTCTTTTGTGCACTACGATGAATATTTATTATCAGGAGACTGGGCGGTCTGACCAATTCACGTTTGACCTCATGTAACTTTTCACCACAATGTTCACAATTAAGCAATTTCTGTTCCATTAGCCATTTGTTAATGCCCTCTTGTATACGTATTTGTGCTTCTTCTAGATCTACAAGATTGATTAAGATTCTTTGGGATCGGAATTGTTCTTTGATTTTTGAGGAACTGCAACTTTGACATGTTTTTGTAGTTTTGACAGTTCCCTTGTGGATTTGGCAATCGTATGTTTGATCAAGACGGTCAAAAAGTTTAACAAGGAACTCATCCGCATCGTGTTCTATTCCTAGGCGCCAACCAGGGAGCAGGGACTCGGTTAGTTTTATAATTGGCATTTTAGGGAGATCCCTTAGGGGTAAATTGTGATGTCGATAGGCACGATTTACAACCTCATTCAGTGCACAAAGAGGACAAATCTCATTTTGAAGGTGGTAACCAGAGCATTGCTGGTGCAAGTATTGACACTCCCTTAAGAAGGCATCAAAACTTCTGGTATGGCAAAGAGCTATAATTGGGGCATTCAAAAAGCACACATTATTTCCACTGTTTTGCAAACCTTTAAATGTTTGTCTGGAAATATCAGGTCGAGTTTTTAGGGACAGCAAATTTTCATTAGGTATGGGATCAAGAGGTGACAATTTTTGTTTTGGGGTTGGTAATTTCCTTTTCTTAATGTCACATGATGGGCCTCCGAGAGATAACTTATCGTCAAATTGTCTTTTTAAAACCTTTGATTTAACAGATTTGTTCTTTTGGTAATTAGTCAAGGTTTCATAATCCTCTTGACTTATGTGTGGTGCTGCTTCAGCTACCAGATATTCCTGGGTTTCAATCAACTTTTCAAGCACTCTCATAATAACATTTGTATCGGTGTCTATAAACATAAGTTGCACGATGCGAATCAGTTCCTCTTTGTCCTTTTTGATACTTAACCTTTTTGCAAAAGCTTGATCTATGATACTGTCTGCCAAATCATTATAATGAGTAGTCCAAAATGGGTCGCCACAGTTTTTATGTCGGTACATGCGTTCAGACTTAACTTTTACGGCTTCTTCAAATGCTTGTGCATCAAGAACATTTTCCTTAAGCCTTTGTACTTTAAGGTCAATGTAATTTGGAAAAGTACGTATATGAAGATGGGCGGGACTTCTAACCCTAGAAATGGCAACCAGAAATATGCCAGGCACATGAAACCAGCCATCCAGATCAACTTCAGCCAATGGGAAATTAGCTCCTTGTCCTTTAAAACTTGTTGCTGCATCTCCTCCTTCGAGTGGCAAGGCGATTCTAGTCATGGGTATGTTTGACTTTGTCTTCCCAGCTTTTTGTTTATAACTTTCAACAGGAGGAATTGGGACATAATTTTCGCATCCTGGTATTCTTAAAATATTTGGGCCCGAGTAATTGGAAGCTTCTATTACCATAAAATCAGGCATTTCTGGTGGGTTACTAGGACCCTGAAACTTACAGGTCATGTGTACGCCTGAAGGAAACTCATGAACAGTATCCTTACAATAAGGAACATCATCAACAGAAAGCAATACACTCTTTGGGGGAATCTGCTGTACTTTTCCACATGTATCAATTGGTTTTGTAGTAATGCAGTCCTGTAATTCTCCTGTTTTCAAATCTGCACTAGTTAAAGAAGCAACAATGCTGCCCCTGTTATATATTGGTCCCACCAAAGTATGTAATGATCCATTGTACAGACCTATACTTGGAGCAATGTTACGTAAGAGCATGACTCTCATTCCCCTGCATGCGTGCCAGCTGGGTGGGGCACCTTCAAATTCTTTTGCAGACATTGCTCTCAGCTTCTTTTCTTTCGCTGCTGGACAATGTATTGAGTCTATTCGCATTATCGGATTTCCTGTTATTTTGTGATGTCTGAGAAGAGCTTTTGCATTTTCAGACTCAACAGTTGACCTATTTTCATGGTTTTTTGAATGAAAATGATACCCATGGATGATATGTGCACTGTTCCACTTCCCGTCCATCTTCATATCACGTTCTGTTGCACAGTTTTTTTCTAAGGAAAAGCATTTCTTTTTCCCTGCATTTTTTACCATACCTCATATTGACAAGCACTTTTCCAGTGAAACATTGACTAATGGGATCAACATCTGTTCTTTTGACTTCAGTCAAAAACACAGCATAAATTGGCCCAGCATCAGATCTTTCCGACAAGCAGTAATATCATCTGATAAAAGACGATCTTTAGGCGATGTTAAGGATTGCCATTTGTCATAGTTTGGTATTGTTTGTAACGGTGGAAATGTGAAGACCTGTCTAAACCTTATCAAACCATTTATAGAAAGGGAACTGCATTTTTGTTTTCATGCGTCTACGAACGAGCACTCCAGAGAGGTTCAGCTGCAATCGGAAGAATCTGTGCTGGGTCCCCAATAAGAACAATGCCAATATTGTCGAGATCAATGTTGCACTGAATCAGTCGTTCAGTTACAAAGGCAAACATCTCTCGTGACAACATGGAAAACTCATCAACAATGAGGAGAAAGAATTTTTTGGGGTCAAAATTGAGCATAAGTCTAGAATATGTGGCAGATGTTTCTTCCAGACGCAAATCTTTTTCATTTAGATGGACAGGTATACAAAAAAGTCGATGCAAAGTCTCTGACTTGAAGTACATTTGACTTGATGCAGCTCCTGTGGGAGCTGCAAGTTTGATTCTGTCTGTCCAAGTGCTTACCTGTGCATCTGAATCAGGGTTAAATTGTAAGAGGCTTATTACACTGCTTATGATGCATTTTAGTGTCCAGCTTTTTCCAGTACCTGGATTGCCCATTAGAATAAGACGCAAGGGGTTTGGGGGAGGTGCTTGTTTATTTTTTTCCCAATTTAATCTAATTTTAACATAATCAACAACAATGTCATGAGCCATCTTTTGTTTATCATTTAATGAAGATGCTTCAAATGAATTACTTGACAAAACTCCTTGCGTGTTTGTGAGATTTGAAATATGAGCATGTATTTCAGCCGTAGAAGGTATAACATTCTCTCCTAGCCAGCTCTTCATAAAATCAACACCTTCAGGATTAGCTAAAACGTCAGAATCACTGAAACATGGCTTGGAATCTATGCCCTGCTGCGGGGCAGACCGCAAGCGATCAACGGGGTTTTGATAAAATTGTTCATTTTCGGGGCGTGCTATCGGTTTTGAAGCGGAATCGTATTCACTGCTTTTAATTTTGCTAAGATTAGTGTCATCAGTTGCATCTATTGCACAAGCTTGCTGGTTTTCTTCGACATCTTCGTCTGAGTATGAATCTGAATCAGAGTTGTTGTTTCGAGGAAGATGGTGATGTTTCCAAAATTTGTATGCCCATGGTGGAAGTCCATTACCATCAAGAAATGTTTGATTGAATAGATCAATCCAAGCTTTCTTTAAAGATTCTGCATCCTCAGCAATTGGTGAGAAGTCAGTAGTTTTGTGGCAAGGAATCTTCCAAAGGCAGAGTGTTCTACAATAGTGCCAATATTGTTTTCCACGGGGATTTGCCATTCTTATACCATGGCAAGGTATGAGCTTTAATGCATTCAATCTGCCATTTCTTGCAGTACTTCTTCTTTTAAATTGTAAGAATCTTGCACCATCATTGGGTTTAATTTCTTTAACATCAAACAAGTCACAAAACTGATGATGACACATGTTGCATTGTATCTCTGCCTTCAGTTTTGGCGACTCTTTGCCACATTCGATGAAAACAGCTGTTGTGCCATGTCGCCCATCAAATTGTTTAATGAGAGGTGGGAGAATGTAATCTTCGCCATCTTTTTTATCATAGTCAGTTCTCAGCAGAGACAAACCAGATACACTGCAACTTTTGATGTTAACATTTGAAAGAACATGTGGGATATTTTGATTGAGGTGAGTTGCCTGAAAGATAGATGTTGTTCCAGCAATGGCATGGCTATTGTACATTTTTTGAACAGCACCTTGATTTATTGGTTCACCATCTTGCAACTTCTCCATTGCAGTTATGACCACTTCATTAGATGTTTTAGTGGGAATTGCATCTTTAAATGCATATTTAGTTACATACTCTGTAGCAGAGTCACCAGTATCTGAAAAGAACTCAAGATTTAAGTCCTGCACCCCATTGTCTTTATTTTGGCAACAACTGACCTCTATTACTGGAGGTTTTCTGAGAAACTCTGGCATAACAGCTTTGTCATCAGCATTGCTAAGAACATGCAGAATCTCAAAAGGATCATGACCATTAAACCATTTGTCGTTACATTCAAACTGAAGTTGAAAAATGTTCTTATTGTGTTTGTCAGGCTCAATGGTGGGTACTTGATTCATTGGTTGCGGTTTTCGCCTTTTACAGGTAATAACCTCTGTGGACTGTTTATTCCCTGTTTCCTTGCATGTTGATTGCTTTTTCTTAACCACTGCACATTTATCTGTTTTTGAAGGCTGATCGTTTATTCCTGTATGACCTAAGTGGCGACATGTTCCATTGACAACAGTCACATATATTGTGTCCAATGTTGAAAAATCACCAGTTGTGAGGGCATTGTCTATCACACTTGCCATGTTCAGTCTGCAGATGGCGGAGGTCCTTTCATAGATGAAATCAAATGTCTTGTTTTTACCATCTGCTAGTAAACCTGCATTCCAGTTGGTGTAGAACGGTCGCATATATTCAATGTAATCCTTCCTAGCATGATCCCAACAGTCGAGTACCCTAGTACGGATAGTGTCTTGAACAAGAGGATTGTCCAGATCCTGGCCTGTATTTAAACATTCGTCTTTGGCACTCTGGAGGCAGTTTTGTATATTAAGTTTCAAGCTGTCCATGTGCTGACTGAATTCACGACTTAAATACAGCCTATGAGCATGTGGATTGGCATTTGCACCCCATTCAAACCGTGTAAAATAGGCATCACCATCATATCTAATTCTAGATAAAAACGTTGTGTCCAGCTCTGCCATCAATGCGCACATAAACGATACGATGCTTGGATACTGTAGTACGTTTCTTCGCCGACCTTCCAAAAATTCTTGGTCACTCTGGATGGAGAGGGTCTATGTACCTGGACAGACGTTGTGAATTGCCGGGTGATGGTTATACGGTGGAGCACGAGTCTGGAACAGCATAATTGACATTGGCATTTTGTCTTTTCGCCAAGGAACACTTTCTTCCCAATCCCGTTGAACAGCTATTGCATCATCCCTTGACCTTTTCCAGAATGTAGCTGTATCCGGTATTGATGACTTGAACATCATTAGGTTTGATACGGTCCAGTCACGAAGCTCTGCATTTTGCATTAAATCCTCTTTTACAGGTATTCCAGTTGTTTCAAAGGCATCACTTTTCAGAGCGAGCTTGGCCTTTCCCTTGCTATGTTCTCGTTTAATCATGCTATGAACTAGAAATTGAAGCTCAGTATTGACCATCGCTCGTTTTTGTGCGCATACCCAATACAGGTAAGCAAATTTGTAGCTGCCTGATTTATTTTTAATGCTACGAGGACGTTCTTGGTGTGGACATGCATCACCAGTGAGGAAGACATCCGGGAAAGCCATTTGTAGGTATTCTTGTGTATCCTCAGCAACAGGGTTCTGGCGGTCCACATCTGGTGCTGAGATCCTTTGTAACACTGTGTTTTGCATTTCATTGTTGAGAATTTGCTCTTGGTTTTCAGACAAGTTAGAAACTCCACCCTGTGCAACACTACCTGAATCTCCTTCATCATTGCTGCTCTCCCTTAGGAGAAGTTCTACTTCTTCACAACATAGGTAGGTTAGGTTTTTCAATTCATCTTCAGGTAATAATACCTGTTCAATGTTTTTTTGTGATGCATTTGAAACATCTGTGCTAGGATTGAGCCATTTCCTCTGAACACCGTACAAGACAACATCAGTGAGTGTTATTTTTATGGTTTCATTTGGATCTTGACCATGGTTAAGTTTGTCATTAGTTTGACTCTCTAGTATGAACTTTGCTAGATCGTTCCATATTAGATTTGCAATTTGTTCCATGTTAAGGCAGCTGGATGTGGCTTTTTGATTTTCAATTAGAATCGCATCTTTTATGCCACTTCCGATAATAAAACCAGAGTTTATCCATTCAGAGAACAGCTGAATAGTTAATCTTTTAGAAGCACGCTCATGGATTAGCTCAACATTTATTTTTCTCAAACCATTTGGGTAAACAGCTGTGCTTGTATCTGATAGCTGACTTGCTAGATTATCCATGGCAGCTACTGTAAAAGGTGTATGAACCTTATCACAGTACCTGTAAAATGGTCTTTTGGTACCATATACAGGACAAGTCACTTCACGCTCCATAAGCTCTTTTGCATGAACAATCTTTGCCATATTAATTTTAGCTTCATTAATGCTCCCATCTTCTTGCTTAGAGACCATGATGACAAATGGCAACTTTTGAAAAGTGTGCCAAGGAAGAGCTTTAGTTTTGACTGGTTCTTTTATCGCAAAAGATATTGATCCATATCTGGAGAATGGGATATTATTTGTTCGAGAACGCAATATAACTATTACAGCATGGATCGGTGACAGAACAAGTTTTTCAGCCTGAGATAAAGTGTCCATGAACATTGCATGCTGATATGAGGCCTCATCTTTAAAAATATCAAGAGCCATCAGATTTTCAGGACCGTAAGGGTTTATATTTGAAATATTGTCATCAATAGATTGCTGACTATCAACAGTGGTTCCCTGAGAACTCTCTTCAGCAGCAGACTTTTTGTGCAGCAATGTTACAATTCCATTATCAATTTTGCAAAATTTTGAACAATTTGTACATACCCCTGTTACTGTTTCATCATTATAAACTCTAGCACTCGAAAATGCTGAGTCGAGAATGACACTAGACCCTGCTAAGACCTGAGACTTCTTTAAAGCTTGCAGAAGAAAAGAGTTTGACAGTGGAATCTGTTGGCCAGCTTCAGGGACGTTTATACAATTAGCTGCATCTGCTTCAAAGCCAGGTGAACACATTCCACATTGAGAGCAATGGATCATCTTCATGGCACCATATGTTGCATGGAGATCACGAATTCCACTTAGATTTAGGACAGTGTGCTGAGCAGATGGGTCTTCAGATGACAGCTCGCTATGATCTAACCATGATTGACAAACAAGAGCTTCGCGTGGTTTCATTATATTAAGCTTTCCTTTTTTCAAAGTAGGTATTTCTTTACAAGACTTAAATCGACCAGTAGTCAAAGATTGAACAAACTTCACACATGCCGAAGGCAGAGACTGAGTGTATACTGCCTTGCCTTTGATTATGTCAAATTCTTGACTCGTGCATGCATATTTTGCCATTATCTGAACATGTTCAACACCTGCACTAACTTCGCTTATTGTTTTGAACACAAAAGCAACTGGTGGAAGCTTTGACTCGTGCAGACTGTTGTATGCTACCCATAGTTGTGGACTTTGTTCAGAACATGGAAGAGGAATAATGTCAATCTCCTCCTCACATGAAGTGCCATGAAGCAGATTGCAGGAGAATTGTACTTGTTTATGAAGGTTACCATATACATATGAACCCAGGACAAACATTTCAGCTGCTCTCTTTCCTAACCATCGGACTTTGCTGCAAAGATTGCATTTTCTAAGATAAAATTCGCTTGTGTCTGCTTCTGTTAGTTCTAATACTTTTTGTAAAAGCAAGTCCGAGCCCGACTTAAGATCCTGCTTTGCCTTAGAAGAGGCAGATGTAAATTTCACATCATAGTTGATCCTCTTATGATTTAAACGATCCTCATCACATTGAGGCCCAGCAAAGTTCTCTAACATCTTCATGTGTCTTGAATAATTGTGGGCAAGTTCTGAATGAACGTCTTTCAAAATTTCCTCAAAGTCTGCGCCACTTATGAGGTGTGTAGTTGGTTCTACCAAATATTCAGCCTTTACATTTTCTCCATATTTGTGTGCTACAAGCTGCAAGAAAGTTGTTTTTCTGTAATATTTTACAGTGCCCTTTCCATAATAATGAACGCGCTCTAACTTGAAAGCATCTTCATGGGATTGTGGTCCACGATTAGGCTCCAAACCTTTATCTCTACAAGCATTGGGACCCCTAGTGTAATAAAGATTGACTTGATGAAGAAGTGACAGAAATTGACCCTCATTCGTCAGCACTGAGTTTATTGGCAAGTTTTTTTGATTTGCAATGGCCTTCAAACGAATCCATGAATACCAACGAAAAGCTAGAGATGATTTTTGTGTAATTGGTATTCCTCTTGTTAACATATGATCAAGTCGAATTGATTGACTGATGTCTGAGCCTTGAATGGTATACTTAATGATGGAGTTGTTTGCATTTATATACTCCCAGGGTCCAACAACAGAATCTTGTTGACCAAAATCAGTTGTGACAGACAAAACATTAATTGGGCCAAGAGAAAGCAAATTCTCTAAAGGTAATTTTGTTGTTGTTTTTTTACTAGCATTTGCATTAGCATTGGATATTTGTATACTTTCCTGTGTGGTAGAATAAACATCCATATACTTATCCTTCTTAAAAACATCATCTGGTCTTTCTTCCTGCAACATTAAGTATGACAGAAATTATTGACTTCATTTTGTTATCTTGCTGCTCCAAATGAGAGTTGCGCTCAGGACAAAAAAATTGCTGGGATCAAGGCTTTGATGATATATTTTATAATATTAATTGTAATTTTTGTTACATGCATAATACAAATGATTAAATGCGAATACATTTCAAGTGCTATCAAAATCTTTTTTCTGGTCAAACATGTGTGACTTCAGTTGGAAAATTATTATGCCATACATGGATTTTTTTTTTTTTTCAAACATATTTTCATGAACACATACATATAAAGTTTACAGTAACAAGGGCTGTTTGTAAAACATGCATGCCCTCCATATGGGCTGTCCGTTGTAGTGGCAGCCATTGTGTGAATACGTTTTTTGTCACTGTGACCTTGACCTTTGACCTAGTGACCTGAAAATCAATAGGGGTCATCTGCGAGTCATGATCAATGTACATATGAAGTGTCATGATCCTAGGCAAAAGCGTTCTTGAGCTATCATCTGGAAACAATTTTACTGTTTTAGGTCACCGTGACCTTGCCTTTGACATAGTGACCTGAAAATCAATATGGGTCATTTGTGAGTCATGATCAATGTATCTATGAAGTTTCATGATCCTAGGCGTAAGCGTTCTTAGGTTATCATCCGGAAACCATTTAACTATTTCGGGTCACCGTGACCTTGACCTTTGACCTAGTGACCTCAAAATCAATAGGGGTCATCTGCGAGTCATGATCAATCTACCCATGAAGTTTCATAATCCTAGGCATATGCGTTCTTGAGTTATCATCCAAAAAACCTTTTTACTATTTCGGGCCACCGTGACCTTGACCTTGTGACCTCAAAATTGATAGGGGTCATCTGCGAGTCATGATCAATCTACCCATGACGTTTCATGATCCTAGGCATATGCGTTCTTGAGTTATCATCCGAAAACCATTTTACTATTTTTGGTCACTGTGACCTTGACCTTTGATCTAGTGACCTCAAAATCAATAGGGATCATCTGCGAGTCATGATCAATGTACCTATGAAGTTTCATAATCCTAGGAGTATGCGTTCTTGAGTTACCATCCGAAAATCATTTTACTATTTCGGGTCACCATGACCTTGACCTTTAACCTTAAAATCAATAGGGGTCATCTGCGAGTCATGATCAATCTACCTATGAAGTTTCATGATCCTAGGCGTATGCGTTATTGAGTTATCATTCGGAAACATTTTACTATTTCCGGTCACCGTGACCTTGACCTTTGACCTAGTGACCTCAAAATCAATAGGGGTTATCTGCGAGTCATGATCAATCTACCTATGAAGTTTCATGATCCTAGGCGTATGCGTTCTTGAGTTATCATCCGGAAACCATTTTACTATTTCGGGTCACCGTGACCTTGACCTTTGCCCTCTAAATCAATAGGGGTCATCTGCGAGTCATGATCAATGTACCTATGAAGTTTCATGATCCTAGACCCAAGCGTTCTTGAGTTATCATCCGGAAACCACCTGGTGGACGGACCGACTGACCGACATGTGCAAAGCAATATACCCCCCCTTCGAATAAGGTGGGCATAAAAATACAGTTACACATGAAAAATTCCGATTTCACTCGGTATTTAGATAATAGTGTCTTTCATTTTTATAATCCAAAAAGCAACCATGCACATCAACACAGTAATCTGCAGCGATTTTCCTTGTCCAATTGGGAAAAGTACCCGTACCGGTCCAATTGGGATAAATTGAGTCGTGAAAACCTCAAAATTGGTAAAAATCGAGTCGTGAAACCCTAAAATTGGGGAAATCGCGTCGTGAAGTTTGGGTCTTATTGAATACATCATACAGTTCAAACTTAATTGAACATACCCATTAAAATAATCATTTGCAGGCATGCCTTTATGACCATTACTTAAAGTAATAAAGTTGATATAAATAACACATTATTATATAGAAGACACAAAATCAATTACTAGTTGTTTTAATCTCTTATAAAGCAATGTCTCTCTCTTTCATTTTTTTGAAAATTTCAACAATCTTTGCTGTTTGATCATCACTCAGTTGCTGGCATCACTCTCTGCACAGCATCATTAGAGCTGTCAATGTGTCCTGTGATAGACGGTTCCGATTGGTCGTGCAAAGATTGTTCATTAGACTGAACAACCTTTCCACAGAGGCAGTGCTGGAGGGCATTTCAAACTACGATAAGGTTTCAAACAGACGTCAAACAGTACGCTGGCTGCCTGACAAAAGAACCGCAAACAGTAACGACTGTATTGATTGAACGCGCTGAATAATAAAACCCGATATTAATCGAGCGCGTGGTTACACACAACTATACGATTTTCTTTGTTCGCTCGCCGAAAGTTGGGTTTTGTTACGAAACTTTTGATCGTTTTGAGAAAAAAATCGGACGCCGATTGGGATTTTTTCAGATGCCGATTGGGAATTTGGGAATTTTCACTCGATTGGGAAAGTACCGTTTACCGGTACTTTATAAAGAAGGAGGAAACTCGCTGAATCTTCATTAAAAATGTCAATCTTAAGACTTGAATAGCACCGTCATGGACATTCTTCAGTTTTTCCGAAAGTTGCCCACATTTTACAGGGTATTTGGTCTGGTTAACTTTGACTTTTTACCAGACGGAAAAAAAAAATCCTGACCGAAAACATTTTTCCAGACAAGGCATATTGGGCAAATTTCTTTAATTCTAAAAGGCAAGACACTTGGACTAACAGATACATGTACTGTCAGTAGGGCTGTAATGATACATTTGAATATTAGAATTACTCGAATACGGCTGTGGACTATTCTTATTCATTATTCGCATTTTGACAAAGTTACATGAAGATTGGGCATGAAATGTGACTTCTACACTGTGTACAAGGTTTTTCTTTTTTTGACCTAGTGACCTAGTTTTTGACTCGGCACAACCCAGTTCGGAACTCGACCGAGATTTCATTGGGACAAAGCTTTTAACCAAGTTTCATGAAGATCGGACAAGAAATGTGGCCTCTAGAGTGTTTACGAACAAATGTGAACGGACAAAGACAGGTCACAAAAGCTCACCTGAGCAATCAGGTGAGCTAAAAAAACTGTGAAAATAGGACATTTTAGGCTAAAAACTGTCAAAAACTGACATTTTACAATTAAAAATTACAGTTTGAGTTAATATTATACCTAAGAAAGACTGCAGCTTTAGATTTTGACAGTAGTTAGTCTTTTGTATGGTTTTAGATAGTTTACCAGTGAGAATATTGTTAATCTGGATGTAAGTGGTTCTTTGTTAAAAGAACGTGTCAAGACAATAAAACTAGTATTTTAATACATTATTTTAAGACATTTTAACATGATGCAAGAATTAAACATTTTTTTACTATTCTTTTTATTAACAATCTGAATTTCACAATGTGTACAAGTTCGTGACTTGTTTTTCCCCCACAATTTTCAGAAGTTTGCGACTCACTTTTTAATTTTGAAAAATGCACTACTAGAGCTGCAACAATTCACCAACAGCTCGATTCGATTTCAGACAGTCCGATACCGTTTGTTTTGATTCACTTCATCTTTCAACCTAGTTTTATCATATATTCACTATTCTGCCTCAAAATAAACATTTCTGTTCAAATGTGTTGCATACCTAGATTCATGTATCTTGGGCATTTTTGTGTTTGTTAGATATAGTTTGGTTGGTTCAACAGTGTTTTAAAAACTGTTGCCATAGCAACCAGAATTTTTGACGTAGAAACAAAATGAAATGACGTGCATAATGTCGATATTGCCATCTATCCATGTTTTAAGTTTCATGAAAAAATATTAAGAACTTTTAAAGTTATCGCAGGATCCAGAAAACCACCATTTTCAGCAGTATTTCTAGTCTATTTGTTGCCATAGCAACCAGAATTTTGGACGTAGGAACAAAATGAAATGACGTGCATAATGTCCATATTGCCATCTATCCATGTTTCAAGTTTCATGAAAAAATATAAAGAACTTTTCTTCAAGTTATCGCAGGATCCAGAAAGTGTGACTGACTGACAGACGGAGCGCAAACCATAAGTCCCCTCCGGTGAAACAGGTAGGGGACAATAAATAAATAATAATAAGGCTGGCGACTTGAGTAGTTGGCTGGTGCTACCTCCTGCTAAATCAACGTTATGTTTGCGTTTGACATGTTGCATTAGATTAGTGGTTGAGCTGGACTTGGGGTACGCCACGTCCGTGAAGCACAGTTTACAAATAGCTTTATCAGGAGGGCTACCATCCAGAAACCCAAAATACTGCCACACTTTTGAATTTAGCTTCTTAGGCGCATCTGATAATTTAAATTTGTCGGCCACAGCTTTTACAGCCATTTAGACGCTTTTTCCGTAATGTAGACCGTAATGCACTTATTGATTGGATGACTAAAGTAATAAGTAACAATTGCATACATCCTAATTACAGGTAAAGATAAAACCTATACCTTCTTGTATCAAATAGTCGAGATTACAGCCCGCTTAATGTATCTATGTCTATATGTTAAAGAATTGAATCGAATTTGGTAGGGTTGGTATCGATTCCGAATCAACGTATTTAAAACCGATATTCAATGCATCGGATCGAATCGTTGCAGCAATATGCACTACTATTTTTTTTCACAAAGTGAGGGGGCAATGGCTGCTTCAAAAAATCAGAAAAAGCGCTGTTCTCAATTAATACTATTCTTACCTTTTTGTGTTGAAACTGTCGTTTCTTTGGTCTCCCGCGGGCACTTCCAGTTCTGTTGTTGTTCATAATTGTTTTGGATCTATTGAAAAAAAAATTATAGGTTTATATCTACATGTATAACTGTGGTAATGTGGTAATGGCACACATCACAAACAATACCATATGGAATTATGGAGAAGACATGTTTTGTACTTTAAGGGAAGACAACTTCAAAAATCGGGAAGAAAAGGGATTTTTTTCACTTGGCACTTAATTTCAATTTTTGAAATATAAAAAATACTGGACCAAATTTCAATTAAATTTGACTTTCTCGCTATTTTTCACTCTGTGTTTCATCTACACATGTACACCATTTTAATTTTATAACGCGTCTTCTGGTTGGTTGTTCTCATTGTGTTGGCCACTGATATGGCGTATTTGATCGACAAAATATGACAGCAAAACACAGACATGTAGCGAGAAAGTCGAATTTAATTGAATATTAAAGTTATTAGCCGATCATGAGATCGGTTAGTAGTGTAATTTCGTTGCTTTTACTGTCTTTTAACGAATCCAGTTGGATTTTAGCAGCAACTGCATGGGAACATGTGTGTTTTTGATGAAAAAGGTCACGTCCAGTGTTCCACAATCTTTCACCAATAGGCATATAGTGCGTTTCATACCTTGCAGGGATTTCAATAGACGCAGAATTTTGCGTATTGACGCGAGCAAATTAAAAACCGACTCGCTTTTGACGCAACCCTTTTTTCTACTGTGCGTCATTTTGACGCATAGAAAATTTGACCTGTGCGTCAGTCAGTTAACATCACGAGTTCCAAGCAGGGTTGGCAACAATCGACCGCCCCAGGTTTTAACCCGCGTTTTTTTACCGGTTAAAACCGCCCGTTCAATACTCCCGAAGTGGTCATTACTGGTCAATACTGGTCCATTGAACTTTACCCCCAATTTTAATTTATATTCCATGCCTAATTAAACAATATTGATAATATAAATTAAACAGACATGTTGCCAATAATGTCTTAAGCTATTAATACACACTATTTTATACCTGTTCATGCAATTTGTAGGCCAATCTCTCAAAATTTTGCAAATAAGTCAAAGTTGGTCCATTGGATTTTTTCTGGTTGATTGAACTTTTTTTTCAATTTTAATGAATTATGATGCTCAGATAATTCTGTGCTTGATTCAACAAGAACCTGTCAATTACTGTGTATGAGTTCAGGGGAGTTTTTTTAATAAGAAAGTGACGCCGATATTCGGCGTCTTCCCCTACCAGAATTTTTCCCCTCAAAATACAATTTCCCCACCAAAATATCATTTTTCACAAAAATATAATATTTACTCTCAAAGAAATGTTTATTTTTCCTTGGGGCATTTGACAATAATCCAAATTTACACCATGTACAACGATCTCGCTCTCTCTCTCCAGACGAACACACAAAATCTAGGAATCCCAGTTATTCTTATTTATAGCTCTTAAATTACGTCATGTAAACTGGGCAACTAATTGTAATAATCATGTGACTATTTTACTGGATACCGGTCTTGCGTGAGAAGGGTGTTTCGTCAATTAATTACCGGAAACCAGTCGAATTTTCATCCGGGCTATGTGCAAGCCAAGGTATAAACGTGAAAACAGAAAAAAATGTCTCACTATTGGCGTTCTTACACAAACAAAATAAAACATTCGGACTCGGAAAATACTGAATGTATCGATGCATTTTTTAAGAAAGAATCATCGAAAACCGTTATAACCCAGCAGGATTCTGAGGTAAACAACATCGAACATTGTGAAAGTGAAAGTAGACAATCGGCAGCTGACGCTCCTTTCCCTTCCAATACTGTAGCAAATCAAGATCGTCAACCCATTCATCATGAAATTGAAATCACAAAATTGACATCGTCCCCCAGCCCCAGTACAGAAATATAGTTGAAAACATTTCTCATTATTAGATATACACCTGCAACTTTATTAAGGACTTTGACTTTAATACGTGCTAAATGTGTTTAAGAACAAAAAGGACAAGAGACAAGCCTCTTTTGATGAGTTATAGACATTGAAATGAACAGTTTTTATTTTTTCCCCTAATATGTCTCATTCGCACTCTTTTTTCCCCTTTCACCCCGCGTCCAGTGTCTTCCCCTTTATCTAAAAAAAACCCCCTGGAGTTGTTCCTCATACCCCCGTGTCCCCACAGTCTTCTGCATGTAACAGTCTTCTCACCTATACAGGTTGGGGCACCCAAAACTGATAATAGGGCCTTAAATGGCACCTTTTTGACACAATCCTTACTTGTCATGTATTCTTGCATTGATTTCTTTAAATACTTTTTAAATAAAATAGTGAAAAAAACTTTATTTTTTATTGATATAATAATATAAAAACATAATAAGAAATAATTATTAAAAGAAAAAAATAATTGAAAAGAAGAGTAGACCCACAATTGGAAAACATTATTTGTTGGCAAAATCAAGAACTTTGTTGTTTGATTGTTTATTCATTTGAATACCAATTGAACTTTTCAATATGACAGGGAAAAAACCTCTCTTAATACAGAAAGTAAACATGTTAGAAGTAACTATAAAATTAATAGCAAGTACAATGTAATTTTCTTTTTGGTGAGTGATATGAAATAGCCTAAGGGCAGATTTGCTTAATTGTCAATATCAGAGACATAACACTGCTTGCATTTTATTACCAACTAAGAGGCCAGATTTATAACCCTAGAATACACAAGAGTTCTGTTTGTCCATCTGCTTATCAAATAGATATATCAATAGATAAGTGAAATGCTATGGTACCTACAATAGTAATAATACTTTAGTAACAGATGTGATACACTGAGATAAAGATATTGCCTGAGTCCTTATGTATTTGAGGTTGTTTCCATAAATAATAAAGAAGTAACTTTTTACAGCTTTAAAGATTTTTTTTTTACAATAAATAACTCAGAAAACAGTTTATCAATTACAGAATAATTATTGATTTAATATAAAATGGCTCCTTTGTAATGTTAAAATGCTACAATTTTCAATTGACTAGTATTGACCAGTAAAGACCAGAATTGACCGGTTTTAACCGGGTATTGACCGCCGGCTCGGTCAATACTCAATTGACCGGTCAATATGCCAACCCTGGTTCCAAGGTATCAATAAATCCCGTTGTGCTCCTAATTGACATTAATTTTTCAGTATTTAAAACTTGGTCTATAATCGAAGGAATACACCGGGCGTTGTTTATCTTATCTCATCTCTTCAAATACACATGTCACTGTCTCTACACTAACTGGGTAATTAGCAGCAGTGATTATGGATAATCGATTGACAATCCGATAATTGCAGGTTTTTTGCAGACTTTGCAGACGGCACGGTTAAAGAAAATAGACAAAAATAATTAAAGAAAAAACAAAATTGATCAAAGGTCCATTAATTACGTAGATCCATTATTACGCCCAGCCAGTTTTGTCAGTTTGTTAATCCATCGATAATTACGAGTTACACCCATCTTATATAAACTGGAATCACAGTTCATTTATTATACTAACAAGTCATAATACTACACATAGACATTGAGAAAACACATTTCCTTGATAAGATAAAAATTATCAGAGTAGAATTAAATTGCCACGTCAAGACCTTTGACATTGTAAATGCCGGATGTTTTAAAATTAACATTCAACCCGCGTTCAATTCAAAGCTGGCGATTCAACAACAACAGATTCAAATTACAAGTAATGGTTATTCAATAATGGAGACAGGGCCATCAATCTATCAAATCTGCCGCCGAATTTCGGCGGCAGTCCCCCACCTGAAAAGTATACTTTTTGCCCCTTTTGGGGGGAAAAATTCCCCCTAAAAAAAAAAAAATATTTTTTTTTTTTTTTTTTAATAGAAAGATGTGTCTCATGATTATTATATCTCAATTCTATTTCAATTTAATCTTTTCAAACATACTAAATTATGAAAAATGCAATGAATATAGTGCACACATGTACAAATGAAATAATGAGAGAGTAACTAAAAAAATCCCTCAAAAAGGGAAACGCCGCGAAAATTCCCCCTCCTAAGCGCTGCGGACCCCTTCCCCCAAAGTAGTGTGAGGGCCCTGGGAGAAAGCATCAACTGGATTTAACAAACATTTGATTAGGTTTGTTAAACCAGATAACAACAAGGAAAATTTGGATTATTAAAGTTAAACAACTATAGGTAAGGCATTCTTAAGTGTACATATTTCAGACATGTATAGCAGTGCTTTCCACAGGTTTTTGTCAGGCGCCCCGGGGCTGCTAGGGGTGGTTCGGGAGGGGACAACCCTCCCGACGTTGATTTTTTTATCAATTTAATGTGTAAATTCACGTTCTGTGGTGCGTTATAACTTATAACTCAAAGAAAAACAGCGTCAACATACGTCATTTGGTGCGCTATGACTTTTTTTATGAAGTTTTAAGCCACTAGTATTTTTGTGCGAGTAAAGAAATAGTGGGAAAAAAAACTAGTAATATAAATGCACTCGACGTCATGAACGCTAAACCGTAGGTCAATTTATAAAACGTCTGAATACCTGTATGCGGAAGCGCGCACCTTGTATGTAGACTGGTATACTTATAGTACAGATACGCGGATAGTATTGGTACAAAGAACATGAAACAGTAGACTATTCACATTTGTTCATTGAACTTGAAAAGACATGGCGTGGAAGCCAAACATAATTAGTTTCTTTTTGCCTACAGACGGAAATAAAAATACGAAAGATAAAACAAAGTTAACCGTTGATTTGTATTTCGGTGATGTCACACTCAACACACGATATCATAGCTGATTTTTTTCAATATTTGAAAACCCATTTACAATATCCCAAACTTACACTTAAACTTTGTTTTCTGAGTGAACACGACACACCTATATTTGAAAACAATACCCTTATGGTCCAAGGAACTGATATCTTTGTATGATTGCAGAAATAAAATGTGTATGTTAAGTACTTTTTATTTTGTTTTAATAGTACTAAGTTAATGTCCAAACTTGTTTATGTTTCCTGCAAAATTTGCGAGACTGTTTTTGATTTTGCGAGTGGGTATTAAAGCTGCTCGCAATGTTTTGCAAGTAGAAAAAAAGTTAATATCAAACACTGGTATTAATCACTTTCTGGTAAATATTTACGACAAAAGCTCTCAATTATTTCTTTAACACAAACCTTGCCATTTTTTAAGTGACTATTTATAGATTTGATGAAATATTGCCTCTGAATATGCGTCAATCCCCTGACCTGTTGTGTGCTTGTTAAAACGCTCAATACACGCACGCTTTTGTATGCAAATGACGCGACGTTGTACATGCTTCATAATTTTCGCGCTCTTTTTAATTGAGAAAAAGATTCGACACAAAATAAATTTGCACTGCTAATTTGAAGCAAAAATATTTAACGTTGCAGTAACATTTACATTCGGAAGTGTGTTTCGAATTAAAAACGCGTTAACATCGACTTACGGGAATGGGTTTCGGATTACAAATTTAATTATACCCATTTGAGATTTTAACAGATATTAACCGTTGTGCTATAAATTCAACGATAATTTGTTTAAACACTTTACGAGTCGAATAAATGTTTTGACGGAATAATGCATGAAATTCACGTTGTCCAAGAGGATCACGGCCAGTTGCCATCATCAGTCTTCTATCGATTATCGGACAAAACATTCACAAGTGTGCGTAATTAATTCAACGAAAATTTGTTAAAGCGCATTTATAATACGTGTCGAATAAATGTCAGAAAAACGAGGTGAATCAGTTCTATAAATGGACATGATGAAATATACATGTACTGGAATTAAATTGTTATCACATAATTGTAACCGGGAGTCATTTGCACAACTTACTCGCTATAAGAAATTAATTGTTGACCACTTGCAATTAATATCTCGTATTAATTATGAGTCATAGGTAACAGTTGTTTACAGTTAAAAGGTGTGATGATGATGCCCGAAACCATCTTTAATGTACTGTACTGTACTAATTACCAGTTTTATATTACGTAAAATGGTACAACTTCTTGCTAATCAAGCTGCGATAAACTCTTACTTCATGCCCGACGTCAATCAAAAATAATGGTCGATAGTTAACCCCGCCCTCATAAGCATTCGCTTAACCGATTGGACGATGAACTTGACAGTTTGACGACTGGAAAGTTACCAGATACATCCTTTTCAGCATTTAAATGACTGTGTTATGTGGCTAGAATAATCGATTCGCGCGTCATGCTATTCTCTTATCAGTGGATTATCCATTACCCCATGTGGTGTTTATGGCGATTACTTGCGAAAGTAGGTACCGAGTGCTCTTTTAAAACTGTGAATATTGATACACTGATAAAAAAACCTTGATTTTTTGGACAATCTCCACTTTCTTTTACTGAAAAATACACTGATCGGAAAATTTCAAGCTTAAATGGCCTGGGAAACCCTGGTTTAGTATTTGGATAAACAGTAATAGATATACTATAAGTTTCATGCAGTTAGATTGTGTTTTGTTACAAAAGCTATCATAGGGATGATGATAATATACATGTAATGATGATAAATATGTGATGAAAAGGTGCTACCGGTACATATCTTAAATTACTTAAGTGTGTTTAAAAACTTAAATGTGTTATGATGAAGTAGATTTTAATGAGCATTTATTGTTTTTACAAATAAACATAGTATAGTGATATAAATAATAAAAGTTGTGAAAGGAACATGTTTTGTTTTGAAAAACTTAGTCGATATTGTTTGCACAAACTATTTATATTTTGTCATTATCTTTGTGTACCTAATCATTAAAATATGTTGTGTTATGTTATATATAATTAAAGCAGTGTAACTTTTTAAGATATTCTGTTACTCTTAGAGCATCTTTTTATCTAAAATAAATGAATAATACAGACAAAAACACAATTAACGCGCTTCAAAATTGACCCCAGGCCCAGCATTTTTCAATTTGACTCCTCAAAATTTCAATGCAGGGGTCATTGACTCCTGGTTTCTAAAATCTATTGAAATCCCTGCCTTGTGTATATATAATACTTAGGCTATACGAGTTTGTTTTTTTTCAAACTGTGTATTTTTGTCAATATTCGTTGTTGAAAAGTCAACCATGATACTGCTGCCTGTGCCCATGGCCAAGATAGAGCGCATTGCAACTATCAGCAACCCATTGGGTTATAAAGCTGATAGTTGCATTAATGCAACTAGAAACAACCAAACTTTTAATAATCTCAAAACAGTTAATTTTGAAACCAAAATACTATTTCAGGGTTATCACTACCTTGGTTGCCTATACATAGGCTATAACAGGGCTACCCCAATAACAGTGTACCTGTTAACGAATACCCCTGTTAACTACATTTTAAATTTATAAAAGTTAATAAATTATTATAATAATACTATTGTAAACATCCAAATTGCCAGTGGTTGACCTACCGTAATTTAAGTTTAGAGTTGTTTGTTTTTGGATCTAGCTTCAACACTGTGTTGAAAAAAAGTTAAAGCAGGCAATCATCCGGGAACTCTGGTAAATATCATAACACACTCTATTCAAAAGGTCGATTCTAATTGGTTCATATACAGCAGCGGCTCGACTAAAGCCAATCAAAAGACTTGTTTCATTATTCGGTTAAACTTGACTCATACCCAAGATGGTTCGTACTGTAATCGTGATTCGAGTATGCGTTAACGGATTCATGTCAGCAATGCGTCCCAGTGGACGCAAATATTTCAAATGCGTCTAATTTGATAATTGTGCGTCATAGACGCGGGACACGCGGCAAGATTATTCACTGATTAAATCTGTGTTTTATTTACAAACTCGGTGTTTGTACGATTCACCGTTTGTACGATTGTTTAACATTTTAAAAGTTTTCTGTAAAATTCAAATCGTAAAAACGACCCTTATCTCTTGACCAGATTAAAGTTGATGAATACTGAAGACGGCGTCAATGTCCCGAATATTAATATTTACATATCCGAGTGTAATTGCAAACACACATTTCTGCAAGCAATGCGAAGATGGGCATTACGCAAAGCGAATAAATCTGCGCTGATTTTTGTCAATAAACTGCATATGTTCTTATCGATATAAGAAATGAAATGTATATGCATAGGAACATGAAACATTTTGGGATTTTAGCGTTCATCGTCGTTTTCCATAAAATTCAAAGACATTTAACATGTTCAAATGACATGTATGGTGTGATTGAACAATCAGGAGAGAAAACTACTTCTACTTCGTAACTTATTACAGTCAATTGCTGACTATGACTTGAGATAGCGAAAATGTAAAACGTAAAATGGCATCGATATACATAGACAAGTGTAAACGTATTTTAAACATACCGAGAGTAAACTGAATTTATGTCCGTTGGTCACCTTCTTGCTTCTGGATAGGAACGTAGCAGGGCCAAGGGCTTTCTGCTTTTATCCGTTTTAGAGATTTTAGTTTTAACACATTTAAATATTAATGTTATGAACGTTAAACGAACTAACTATTAAACTGACTAACACACGCGTTTCTTTTTTCCAATATCCGAACCAATTTCACGTGTTACTTGTCCGATTTGCTTTGGAAATATAGCTTTACCGCCTTTTTTCGAATTCAGTGACGTTTTGAATCGAATCATATAAATCAGCCAATGAGAAATTAGGCGGAATGTGTCGCGTGGTGTTTCCCGGTAAAGACCAGTTCACGCGTGACTTCATGCGCACCTGCGTGTTTGCATCTGGACTGCATTGGTACATTCTATACATAGATGGTGACGTCACTACGTTATTGTCAGTAAGACCGGTGTGTACACAATGGCATTGGTAGGCAAAAAAAAGACACATGGGGAGAAATAGAGCGTGATCGTTTATATTTGAACGATTATATTTAGGCTTTATTTTTCAACGTGCCAGCAAGCTGTTCTACTGAAACAAATACATTAAAAAACAAGCCAGAAATACATCAATTCCAAATAAACAACATAAAAAATAACCATAATGGTATTTGTCCTAGAAAACTAACACGTTGACACATTAAATAAACATTAAATTAAATGCAATTTCATTGTTTGCATCATAAAATCGTGTAAGCCTTTGTATTTCGGTGTTTAATTGCCCCTTTGTTCTGCATAATTCGATTATCTCTTTTTGATCAGATATTGTCCAGACTTAATTAACAACATGGTGTCATAAAACACACTGGGTGGCAGTCTGGCCATTAAACACAATTGATGATGCCACCATGTCTTCACTTTCTGGTAGTAAGTATAAAGCAGTCATTTGGTTGAATAATTAATCGACGACATACTTAAGTTGAATGGTACAAGGTCCCCCTGGGTACTACTCCGCTCTACTCCGGGTACTTTGAAGTATACTTCAAAGCACCCAGGGTACGGGGAAGTATACTTTAAAGTACCAGGGGTACGGACAAGAAGTACCCAGAAAAATTTGTACCCAATTTTGTTTGGTACCTAATTTTTTTTGTACCCACATTTTTTTTTTGCTCACAATATTCGTACCCATTTTGTTTACGTACCCAAATTTGTTTTCGTACCCCAATTGTTTTGTTTTTGTAACCAAAATTTTAGTACCCACATTTTTTTCGTACCCATATTTTTCTTACCAAAATTAAAAGAAATTTGCAACCAATTTTTTTTATTTTGTACCCATATGTGAAAAATTTAGGTACGAAAATTTTGGTAAAGAAAAAAAAATGTTGGTACTAAAATTTTGTTTACCAAAAAAATGTGTGAAATCAAATTTTGGGTACGAACAAAATTAGGGTACAAAAAAAATGTGGGTTCGAATATTTTGGGCATGAAAAAATTAGTATACCCGGGGTACGAGTAAGTAGTATCAAGGGGGACCTTGACCCATTCAGCGTTCCTTATGGTCTGCAAATCTGGGCAGTATATTTCGCTAATCTGGGTTGTATGGTTTGTGTCGTTTGGTATGAATGTTCAAGTATTTTTTTACTTGTTAGTGGTACACCGAACAGTATTCAAATCTAAAAATATGCCATATTTTTGTTTTACAAGAGGGCCATAGTGCCCAGGCGCTCACCTGAGACCCTAAGAAACTAAACTATTGGCATCAAAAATGAAAGTTCTTTATGAAATATAAATGCTTAATTTATATACCCAATATTAATTTTGAAGTTAAATGTTCATACCGATGTTCATGAATATTAGAACAAACAAAGTGAATTCTATGGTATAAACATGTTTTTTTTGTACTTTTTTGCAACGCGTTTTATTTCTTTTCTAACCTAATTTGATTTAATATAGCATATAAGCTAAGTTTATTGTTAAATATGTTGCAATTTTTATGCACATTCTTTAATTTTTTTAATTAAAACACCGTTATGGCTAAATTGGGTGATTTACTGCTGAAAATACGAATCATGCATGGTGCATTTTTATTTAAAAAAGTAAACGGTAAATGTCTCTATTTCTTGGTATTTTGGCTGTATATAGTGTATCTTTAAAAACTAAGTTCAAAATATTACTTAAAATAATACTATGTTGAATTTTATAAAACTTTGTTTTAACCAACCCAAGTTCTACTTGGCTGAAACCACTTACATTTCATGGCGCTGTGCCCTAGATAACAAGTTATAAGAAGAGATGAGTTTGTCAGAAACACAATAACCCCTATTGCGCCACTTTGAAGCCATATTTTGACCTTTGACCTTGACCTTTCACCACTCACAATGTGCAGCTCCATGAGATATACATGCATGCCAAATATCAAGTTGCTATCTTCAATATTGCAAAAGTTATGACCAAGGTTAAAGTTTTGGGACACACACAATGAATGACTGACTGACTGAATGACACTGAGTGACAGACAGGCCATAAACAATATACCCCCGATCTTTCAATCCGGTGACTTAAAAAGATAATTGTCTTTAAAAGGATACTTATTTCATCTTGTTTAAACTGTTAACACCTTTACTGCATCTGTTCACACCAACAGCATGCCCATATTTGGAAATCTGCATGAATTATTGGAACTTTAATATACACTAGTGGTGCAAATAAACTAGATAAAAGCCGAGCGTGGGGGTGGTTTAAAAAAACTAGAGCACCGCATAACAGGTGCCACGCTCGGCTGCGGATGTAGTTTTTAATAAATAAAAGTTTGTCAGATTATTATTTTTTTAGAGGTCATAGTGACCTTGACTTTTGACCTAGTGACCCAAAAATGGGTATTGCATGTATAACTCATCAAGGTGCAGCTACATGTGAAGTTTCAAAGTTGTAGGTTGAAGCACTTTGATTTAAGAGCCAATGTTCAAAACCTTAACAAAATGTAAAGGTTTTAGCACGACGCGGAAGGCGGACGACGAGCTGGCTATGACAATACCTCGGATTTTCTCCGAAAACAGCCAAGCTAAAAATCAGTAGAATTTTTTAAAAGCATGCAAAGCCTACCTAAAAATTTGCATGTAGTTCAGTGGAATGATGCTGATTAAGAAAATAATACATTAGATTATATTTGGATAAGTGCCCATTATGTGTGCGCTACCTTGAATAAAAAAAAATGTGTCGTGTAGTCTTCACGCTGGGACAATTTGTTTTGCTCACAAATACTTGTAACTGATAATTTAGTGTTGCCAAGTTGAAATATTATATTGACTTAGGTTCAAGCCGTACTGCTGCATAGACAAACTAACTAAATGTTGCAATTTATTTATAAAACCTTCAGTTGGGAATTTGTTGACAGCCATTGGGAAATTGTTTTTTTTCCCCAAATGGGAAAGTGCCAATTTCCTGTACTTTACAAAGAAAGAAACAAATTGCTGATTTCAGCTTTATAATAGGAGTCAAAAACATATATATGTATATATATAGTGTAAACAACAAGCTTACTCCAATCACAACTTAAATGGGCCTTTTCACCTTCGGGTAAATTGACAAAATTAAAAAAAGTTGTTTCAGATTCGCAAATTTTCGTTTTAGTTATGATATGTGTGAGGAACAGCAATACTGAACATTTACCATGCTGTAAAATAGGCAGTATATGCATATTTTTACAATTTAAAAAGTTGAAAATTATAAAGCGTTGCAAGGTGAAATGAATTAATAATTATAAGAGTTCTGTTGTTGTCCTTATATTTTGTGAAACTACGAGGATTGCTTATATAAAGTATAAAATACATCTTAATTTGTATTAGGAAGGATGTCCAAGTGGTCTAAGTGTTAGACTTTTTTCTCCAGAACTCCAGGGGTCAGTGGTTCAAGCCCTGCTGAGGGTTACCTTTTTTATTTTTGAAATTTTATTCTTTAAATTTAACTGGAGCTTTTGAAATCCAATGTTTACATTTATCAATATAAAGCATTTAATTACAAACTTCAAAACATGCCAAAATCTTTGAAAAGGCCCCTTTAAATGCAATGCTTATAACAATACAGTTACAATGGTATGCACTTTCATTTTCTGTCCTTCCATCCCTTTCTCAACATTTATTTTAAACCACAAAATTTTTAATAACATTTGTATTGAATGCTAACCATTTCAACCCAAAAAACGTTTACAAAGCCATAATCCTGTCGCAGCGAGTTATTTTATTTAGTGTTCTCTGTAAGTACCGGCAGCCGGCGAAATCGCCGGTTACATTTACTCTAGATGCTGGCTACTTTTCCCAAATATATAAAGTAAAATGTCACAAATGCTTTCAGTTCACTCCATAGTTGCCGGCCATATAACTGGCTACTCAAATTTTTCTGGAAAACACTGAATTATGCATGACAAACACACAATACTAAAATACATTTTAGATTCATTTGTAAAATAAAATGACACTTCCATGAGCTTGTCGTCATTAAAATCCAAAGAGTCAAATAATTTCCCACGAGATACACCCAAAATTGCGTTATCAATTGAATGAAAAATAAAAGTAAAGAAAGCTGGATTTTACATAAATTTCAGGTTGATAAACACAACAAGGTAAAGGAAGTCGATGAGATATAATCATTATACAGTTAGTAAGGCTCGATTGGTCATTGTCGGCTCGGGTACTACTTACATGTTTCCCAGGTACTCTTAAGTATACTTACATGTATCCTGAGTATGGTAAATATACTAAAACTTACCGGGGAATGTTAACGCTAAATCTGTTGTTGTCGGCTATAAAAATTAATTTTGTTCACATATATGTCAATTTTCTGCTAATTGGCCTTTATATTATCGAAACTCATTCTCAAAAAGCATTTTGATGCAGATTTTTAAAAGATAAGTTTGTTTAAGGTGATCATTTTACGGTAATTGGTAGCGCGTTTTACGACATGGGATTTTGGGCGGATATACAACTCATGTCCAGTCAAATATCACCGTGTACGTTTAAGTATATTAACCGTATCCGGGGTACATGTAAGTATACTTAAGAGTACCCGGGGTACATGTAAGTAGTACCCGAGCCGACAATGACCAATCTAGCCTTAGTAAGTGAGTGATGGTGTATGGAATATACACCCTCAGTAATTTCATACCATGAAATAACATGCACTGAGGGTGTATAAACCATCACTTTCTAACAGTGTAAAAGGGATGTAAAATTTTGCTAAAAACAAGTGGCCCTGCAGGTCCACCTGAGTACAAAATGAGGTCGCCCATACTGATTTTGTGGTTGGCTCGATTCTTAAAAATTAAATGAGTTCTGTATAATGATTCTTTGTTTTAAGCTATCAATTGTTTACTTAACTATACTTCTGATCCATGGATCATGATCATGATAAAGCTTGCAATGTACATAGATATACATGTAACTTGTATTGCTCTCATTTGTTGAATATAATTTATTTAAAATACTCTATTGACTCACTGGATTAAATGAATAACATCTATGTTATTAACTTAAATTATCAAAATTTATTTAGTTAAATCAATTTTGAATGTCAATTATGACATATACAAACATGTAGCTATTTTTAGTCCCAAAAGCGTTTCTGACTTTTTATACACACAAGGCACATGATGACATAAAATAAGCTGGTGTGAACGTTACAACAATGCATATATTTTGTGTGTAAGAAACAAAGAACAAAACTTGATTCCATAAATTACATGTTGTCTGCGTGAAACGCATGGGCTTATTGATTGCTATAATTTTTAAAACTTTGTAGTGCAGAGAACCTTGAGATCTTTACTTTTGGTATAAAAAATCGTAGCTTGTGTTAACTAAATATCAGTGCCTACTATATCGCAAACAGTGTTTAATTTGTAAGATCAGTATTGAATCAAAATTATTCGCTGTATTCACACCTTCCACGAGCACTGCATGTAACTCAGGTGCTAATGTGTGGCTCGCTTTTTTTGTGCTGATGACATGAAACTGTTACAATGCAAGGGTGTTGAGCATTCGGCCGACTTGTTTGTCGCTCTATTAGGGTGTAGACACCATGACGGGGTGAACAACTGGATTAAACTGGATTCATTCATGGGCATTTAGAAAGGGATTTTTATGTCAACGAAAATGCAGTTGCCAGATCGGGCTAGTAATTTGGAAATTGAATTCGCCCGAGGCTTATATGAAGTCGCCAATGCGAGCGGGCAACCGTAATTTTACACCCCTGTGTTAGTTATAATAAAAAAAAATCATTGTTTATATAAAAATACTAATTAACCATTAGCATGAAAATAAATGTGGTCTTAATACTTATAACCGTAATTTAAGTTATCAAAGGTGTGAGTGTGCTACATGTAGTGTGTATAATTTTTCATGAACAACTCAATTCAACGTGTTAGAGGTGCATTGATTCAACCATAAGATTAAAATGGGTGATTAAAAACCAGGCGTACAATGCTGAAAGGAAGAGTGTTCAAATTAATGAAAACAATAATATTAAAACAATCACATTAATCGATTATAATTACCAGCTGATGATGGTAACGAAAGTGATCGCAGAGATTCTAATATACACTTTTTCAATTAATGCTATTTTCAGACGTCTGGTTCCTTTGCCGTTTGTTATGGTTCATATAATGTATAATACTGTATAAAGTCCAAATGAATCCTAAGCTTGCAATATTGTAAATGATGTAATCCACTTACCTTGTATTAAGTTGGCACTTTGTTGTCCGGTGTAGACACTTTAAATACTTATTTCTGTTGAGTTGCACTGGCTGAAACACAAGAATAATGTAGTCCTTTCTAAGAAATCACGAAACAACCAACTTATGTTTGCCAGTTACTGAGTTTGTGCATTTCCATTCATATTGTTAAATACCTGCAATTTCGTACGCTGAAGATTTCAGAAATTATCAAAGGCTCTGGGAGTCCGTTTAATTGGACTAGGTTGTTTCTGATTGAGTCGTGGGTTCATGTTGAGTCGTGTTTATAAAGATCGCATGAAATGACATGATAGAACGTTCTTTCACACTGTAGTTCGTTCAGGCAAAAAGGGTATTTTCCATTGTTCTGTTTACATTTTTTGCAAATGGCGGACTGATATTTATTTCTTCTTAGCATATTCAATTGATAAAAAAACTCAAATGGATGTCTATTCTTAGTTGGCTGTCTTATTGTACCCTCAAATTATAAATGTTTCTTCAATAATTGAATTTTCAGAAACCATATTCTTTAAAATTATTTTTCAAAATTATTTGGTTAAAGCCACACACTTTGAAATGAAATACATTATAATCAATACATAAAGATGCAATTTAAAGTGTGCAAAATTGTCATTTAATCTATAGCCTAGGTAGAAAGTAATTTATTATTTTTTTATTTAAAAACAGAAAGTAGGATTTCTATATACGTATTCTCATATTTCGACCAAGGCAATTATTTTTTAGTTTTAAAGCGCAAAATAGACGGATTTCTACCTTGTAACCACCAGATACATTGTATATTCTAATTGGCATAGATAAAATTAAATCTATAGCCTAGTTAGAAAGTAATATATTATTGTTCAAACGGTACCGCTTTTAAACCGAAAGTAGGATTAGTAGACATTTACGTCTATTTCTACAAACGCGATTATTTTTAAGTTTTAAAGCGCAAAAAAGACGGATTTCTACCTTGTAATCACCAGATATATTCTAAATGGCAAAGATAAAGAGATGTTTCTTATTTATACTTAAATTTACTATGCCATGCAGTTAATTTTAAGGTGTGTGGCTCAAAGTCATTTAAAAAGATGGGCAAATATAATCATTTTTCTAAAAATAAATCATCCTCTGAAGCCCCCACTGAGATTCAAACTCAGACCTCTCTCCTCTGTGAAGGAAAGTATTCTATCTTGAAATACAAGGGCATGTAAGAGGAAAGTCAGCTATTTTAAATTTATCAACAAATAGATTTGAACAATATTTATATGGTATTAAAATATGCAAATATTAATGTAATATGACCAGAATTGGAGGTTCAAATCTTTGTAACTTTATTGTTTTAAGCAAAGAATTAAAGTTAAAATTGATGTACATGTAAGCATGTTGTCAATACTAAATTGAGTTTTTTATGACTCCTTCGCTTCTGTATAGTATGAAATACATATCTCGTGTAACATAATTTCATGTAAACTCTGGACTTTAATGACGATAAGTTGGATGTATGGTTTCCTGTATTGTGTTATGGGTCAGAATGGTTAACATTTTATACTTGACAAAGATTTGAACCTCCAATTCTGGTCATCCGTCTCTTTCTCAACATTTATTAAAAACCACACTATTTTTTTTTAAACTTGTGTATCAGATGCTAACCATTCTTACCTAAAACATGATTAAGGAAACCGAAATATTGACACAGCGAGTTATTTTATTCTTATGGAAGATTAAATTATGCATGACAAAAATACAATCGGAAATATTTTTTTACAATCTCTTGATGCTTTAAAAATATTTTACTGTTAAATAAAATAACACGTCTGACTTGTCGTCATTAAAATCCAGAGTTTGAATGAAATTACGTTACACGAGATACGCATTTCATACCATATAAGATCAAAGGAGATATTAAGAACTTAATTTAGTATAAGCGACACGCTTACCTAAATTTAAACTTTAATCCAATTCTTAAAACAATAAAGTTGCAAGATACAGTAACATGCACGCACTTCCATTTTGTGTGTTTTTTTGCGTTCCATTTCTCAAAATTTATTTACAACCACACTCATTCTTAATAACATTTGTATCAAATGCTTACCATAACAAAGCCGTAATCCTGTCGCTGTAAGTTATTTTATTCCTATGAAATGACAAACACAAAATCCAAAATAGTTTTGGAATATTTCTATGCTTTAAAAAATATTTAACTGCACGGCCGACTTGTAGTCATTAAACCCAGAGTTTAAATCAAAATACGCCACACGAGATATAGATGTATTTCATATCAAGTCATGTGTGCTGAATTAATGTTACTCAGCTTTACATATTCTACCATTTATTAATTAAACAGAACCTTGTCAAGTTGACGATGCTTATAATTTGAGAAGTTAATGATTTTGTTGTGCCGGGCACCAGTCGCTTGCGAAGAGGGAACTGGCCGCTGCAAGCATGATTGGTAGAAGTTAGCCGAGGCACGAGGAATGAGTTCCAAAAGATCGATGCGCGGGACGAGATTCTCGCTCTCTTCTTGCTGGACTGCGGCCGAGAAAGGTTGTTTCTGACTGTGCGAAGAATACTAAGAAGAACGTCACGTTTCAACATAACGTAAGTGTTATAGTTTTAAGTGTTATCCTGATAGATTACCAGTACTCAAACCCACAAGCAAAAGTTAACCTAGATAAACACTTTATTGGCAGTACGGGTGGGGTTATCACCCCTGACCATGCCTCGCCCACTATAGACATAGATGATGAATGCCACAACGAATTCCACAAGGGCGTAAATCCACTGGGTTCCAAACATGATCACTAGGCAAACCACAGTCCCAAACAGTGACAGCCATCTGTTGCAAAGAAAGCTGTACCAGGACCTTGGCTGTTTGGTGATCTCCATGTTTGGCGCATGTCTGGGATCACCCTCTTTTCCCAAAAGCACCTGCGAGGCATCACCAGCCTCTGAGTTGTTGTCCAACGACTTTGACCTTTTTCTGGCGTCAAAATCAGGCTCCGTCGGTGACACTTGCTGGGGCTGAGGGATTTGCTCTACTCCGCCATGATGGCGCAATCTTTCTGGAAACAGTTGATCCAGATCGTTCCTCATCGTCTGGAATGAGTCTCTGTATGGCGCCGACCTGACGTTCACGGAACCGTAACCCGGCAACCGCGCTGACACAGGGTCAGACTGACGGCGCCGTTTCTCCTGGTATCGCAGGTCGCGCTCCTGCCGCCGGTCATAGCTCATAGCGAGGGCAAAGTAGGCATAGTTGACCGCTGTGTAGGACATCATGAAGGTGGTGGTCACAATGGGTGCCAGCGAGTTCACGTCACCAATCAGAACGAAGAGAAGGGCCACTAGTGTTATCACGACCAGTGAATAGATGGGAACTTTGTTTGGACCACGCCCATGGCCTAGCACACGAATGACAGGGATGACGTTTTCATTAGCGATTGTCTGAAGAATTCTCGGTGGACCATACAAGCTACCCATACAGGATGATACTGATGATATGTACAGACCTGCTAGCCACACAAAGCCGGTGATAGACACCTTTTCAGATATCATGTAGTCTGTCTGGAGGTATGAACGTGTACAGGTTGCCCCTAGAACCATCGCCATACAGATATACAGCATTGTACAGACTCCTAGAGAGGACAAAGTGCCGCGTGGAATGTGGCGAATTTCCAGAGGTTGTACCGCCTTAATTGGTAAAAAGTGGGGGTGGGTGCAGTGTTTTAGACTAAGAATTCTGTCTTTTTTTTGATTGACGTAAAAATATTACGTCATGCTTCTTGTTTAGATAGTGTTATTATTGTTTACAATGTTTAAATTAGGTTAAAGACCATGAATTCTGTCTTTTTATTGATTCACGTAAAGTTATTAAGTATGTTTTTTGTCTTACATGATGTTGTTATTGCCTAAATTAAGGTAAAAACTATGAATTGTGTTTATTATTATTATGGAGTAATGTAAAATTATTACAAGTGAGTTATGTAAAATTATTATGTTATGTTTCTGGTTTTAGACGCTCGCCACTTCGTGTCGCACCCGATTCTTGTCTTTTTGGGGTCTCTCCCAGTAATTTTTATTTTTTATTCTTGTCTTGTTTTTGGGGTTTCTCCCAGTAATTTTTTATTCTTGTCTTGTTTTTGGGGTCTCTCCCAGTAATGTTTTATTTTTGATTAACCGGACTAGGCTGTGCCCATTATTTCCATACTTCCATCTTCCTTTATTTCTAGTTTCGATAGGAGCAATTATATACTTCCGTTTTAACGGGTAAAGTGATCAATTTCAGCGTCCCAATTTTCTTTGGCCATATCCATATAATATAATATAACATATAACATGTAAAATACACATGGAAGTTAGCATTAAGTGACATGTTTAACTTAATATATTTGCATATCAAATAGATGTTCAAAATCATAAAAGAAGAATAAAAAATAATCATAATAATTTATCAATCAGCTTTGTTGTTGAAGTTGTTGAACATAAAATTCTCCCTCTAGTTTCAGAAAAATAGTCTCTTGAGCTGTCTTATTTCCTGTGTTATTGCATTTATTACTCAAAGGGAGACTAACATCTTCCATTTTCGCAAAATGCACTTTTTGCATATGTAATGCCATAACTCAAGAAAAACTAACATTTTCCTCTAAATCTGAAAAATCTATCAGTTTAGCAATTAGTATGTCCCCGGTTGCTTTTGCTTGTTGACGTACAAGCAACTAATCTTTTATTTTATTTTATGTCTGTTGTAACCAGTATGTATTTCCGAATGAAAGGTGGTCGTAATTATTAGATTTTATTTTCAGTACTTGGATTATTTCTTGTGGTCGGTGGTTATAGTGTTTCACATCGCACCGCTAGATGTTTATGTTGTTTCTATTAAGTGCGCAGTCACTTGACAGCTGCCATAACTTTTTGTTGTTTCCATTTAAAGTGTAAAGTCACTTGATAGATGTGTATCTTGTTACTTTCCTTATGTAATAATAGGCTTTTGGTTGGTGGTGACAGGGTTTCACACCGTACCACCGGGTGTGGTAGTTGTGAACCCCAAATGCGTAAGTCACTGGACATAATCTGTATACTCTTAGGTGTTTTGCATTTTTCCTTTACTTACATTTTCTTTTATGTACACTATGCACTATTTGGCATTTAAAATGGTCCCTATGGAGACGCTTCTCACAAACAGTGAACATGATTTCTTCATAGATACCTACCCTCTAACATTATGTTATGTGGCCCAACGACTGGTGCTGGCCAAATAAATGAATAAATAAACAAATTTTCATTTCATAAAACAGAAAATGAAGAACAAATGTGAATAATTAAAATTAATTGTAAAATTAATAATTAAAATTAATTATGAATTAATTAAAATTAATTTATATATAATTTAATAAACACAGATACACCCCTGGCCACCGACCATTCACATATGTCATATATGTCAAAAGTATTTGGTCCAAAGCCTTAAACAAATGACATAACAAACACATAAAGAACAAAACATAAACAAAATTATAATTTTGAGGTTTTCAAATAATGTAACATCTCAAACTTACTGACAAACATTTCAACCAAAATTGGTTCAGTGACATCGCTTGAATTGTATGGGTTGGAAACAAACTGTTTACATATGGCCATTGTATTTAAAAAAAAATATATTTATAATAGAACCAATAAAAAAACTCCTGTCCTTGTCTTGTTCCCAGCAATTTCCCTAAAACCTACAATTCCCTCAGCCAATTTTGGCCCCTGGTTCCGACGCCCATGCTGGGGTCTCTTCCAGCAATTTCCCTAAGATGTACAATTGCCTTAGCCATTTTTTTTGCCCCACCCCCGGAATAGATGTCAATACATTGGGAGGGTCCCAATTTACTCGTATTAATTGTGGCCCCGGTGAGCGACTCTTGCTGCCCACGCAACTCATCATTGCCAATTTATTTATTTAAAATTAAAAAATACTTCGGAAAAATAAAATTCCAATCAGCGTAGAACTGGACGACAATTAACATAAAATTGCTCACTAATAAACGATAAATAAAATTGCTACCGCTGTTGTTCCTGTAAATAATTAATAAAAAACTGCAAATAAAAAACACGTCGCTTTAACTTTACTTTAAGCACCAATTTCCCGGGACCCAGTTTCAGATAAACATTTTTTTATTTTTTAATTTAAATTGATACTGATTGAGTGCCTTTTGCAGCATAATCACTTCATTGACATCTGGAGGGAAGGTTCCCGAACAACTATGTTGGATACACCCACCAAACGGGGGATTCGTCTCTATTTTAGAGGTCAGCTGGGGAGTTGCAGTGCATGTTATGTCTTACCATTGGTGTATTAGCTCTATTTTTAATATTCCTCACAGGGTTGCAAAGATTGGACTCTTCTGCTCGTTGGCTGCACGTGCGCGGTGGCCAGGAGCGTTGTCGATTTCGACACGTGCACAGTGGCCTTTGTCTTTTTTGACCCGTCAAACACCTATTCTTTTTTAAGGAAAGACGTCTTCTTTCGCGACAGCCATTTCAAATACCTTTCAAGCAGTCCTATTGCAACGGGTTTTAGGGTACTTAGAAGAACCTCACACTTTTTGACTCGTCCACCCACTTATCCTACACAATCAGCCTGCTATCTTGGTACCCATCAACTAAAATACGTAGTATGACACCCGGTTTTACCTCTCTATGAACCTCTTGGTTCACGACACGTATTTAGGTCACACATTCCTCAGGTTATGGACATGAGGGTCCCCTTGTGGGTTTTACTACAACAACAACAATCACTAGCCTTCCACACTCACAAGCCTACATATACAATACAAAATACAATATAATACAATACACACAGGCTCATAGCTAGACACTGGCTAACATGCACAGGCTTAACCCCCTGGAACTACTAACGTACTCAGGGTTACAAGCACAGGTTCACAGTTACAGGCTCACAGTTACAGACATACAAAATACAATATAATACAATTTCCGTGCACAAGAGGTTTTTCGGTCATTTCTCTTAATGCCTGATGAATCACCTTTCTTTGGGCTATTTCGGCTCACAATAATGAATAATATATAGGTGTTATGTGATAATGGGTCTTATGTCATCTATTTAACTTTTGAAGTTCTTTTTAACTGTACCATTTCACATTCAGGAAACCACCTGTGTGCAGGGAAAGAGAGTCTTAACCTAAGTAACCAATGTACAGGACGATTTGCAATCTTCTCGTACTATAATCACCAGAAAATGCCCCATGGAAACTAGGAAGTCCAGTTAATCATAATTGGCGAATTTCATTACATTTAAAACCTAAGTACCCAATCCACAGGACGATTTAAATAACCACTCTAATATTAATCTTATAACAGAAAATAAATCTTCAAATTCACAGCATCTGTTGGACTATTGCATCACGGCTTATACTGTTATCCCCTCGGCTCCGGGTGTTTTCCTGAAAAAGACTTTCCTAAGCAGTGGTTCCACGGTGCCTAGCGATTGTTTGATTTCCCAGCTCAATTTGTCTCAATTAGAGGAAACTTTCTCATATATTCTTTAGTAACTCGTTTTGTTCATTAATTTAGTGGTTTCTAAGGTCCAGTGTAAATTGGCTGTACTGCTGCATTCCTTTATTTTTTATTGTACTATGCTGAACAGGTTTGATGGATTTGGTGATGGCAGTTCACCAAATTCAAAAGCTAACCTAGATATACACTTTATTGGTCGTACGGATAAAAAATAAATAAATATATAAATGTATATATTAAAATGTTTAATCACATTTAATTAGCATGTGCCCCCATCCACAGCGTACGGATGAAAAGCATCACTAAAAATCTTATTATTCAATTAATCAAACATTTCTATTATAACAGAATCACTAAGGAATGTGTTTAGTTTCCTAAATCATTTTAAAAAGAATAAATAATTAAGTCCATTGTAAATGTACAATGAAGCTTGTTTCAAGTGTGGCACTGAAGGCCAATTTCTTAATCACAATTAACGAATTTGATTGCATTTAAAGAGTAAAGCTTCAGATTTTTTAGCATTATTAACTGAAGGGAGGGAAAGTGTTCGTTGATGTCCTGTGCCAATTTCCACAGCCTTGACATTTTATATTAGCTGATGGATTTTGTTTTCCGTTTCCTTAGTGACGGTTCACATGCTCATGTCTCCTCTCTCATATGTGGTATGAAATAGCTCGGCCTTCAACCTTTCTAGAGTGCCACAAATTAATCAATGTCCCACACAACTAATGGTTAATATTATATAAAATATTTGAATTGAACAATACTCCGCAATAATAAAATATAAATCAGCATACCATCATACTACACGGAAACAATTAAGATAACGTGGACTTTGCTAGAGGTTTTCTGATTCATTCTTTATCCATTTATTGTAATAGTATTAAAAGCTGTCCCAGCCGCTGTGTTTGGTTAATCTTTGGTGTTTTGTTGAGCGCAGTGTGTCAGTTTAGTTACCTCCCTTAATAGAGTTCAAGATCTATAACGTTTAACAGATAAATGCATCAGACGATTCAATAGTGTAAATAATAGTATAATAATAAATGAATAGTACGAATAAATAGATAAATAATAATAATATGAATATAACTACCTAAGGATAAAAACCAGAAAGGTATGTGGTTGTTGGACTTTTCCTAACCCAAGATTGTGGGCAGAGGATATGCAATTGTAAGATTTCCTTCCTAACCTAAGATTGTAAGAAAATTGCAGTCACTTAATGCTAACAGCAATATAGTTAGAGATTGCCACAGAGATTAATACCCTGGAGGAGAGTATCTCGGAACTGCAATCGCAGTTGCACTTGATTTTTGTGATCCTTTTTACTACTCTGAGGATGTTTTCATGCAAACTTTATCTGACCTCCGGTGTTACCCCATTTTTGTTTAAAATAGAAATTCTTAATATGAACAGTGTTCTGTGAAAAGAGGATTTAATACATGGGAGTAACGTGTTGTCCCAGATTTGTTGTGCAATCCGTACTTTGTTTTTTATAATGTTGTATATAGAGTGCTTTGCTCACTCAGGGATGGGTTCTTTTATTTTCCATGAATCTATGGGAAAGTGCTTTCTTCCATTTCTTATTTTTATCTAACTGTCTGAGGACCACTGTTATATGAACAGCATGGCTGCCATTGGCTGGATGAGTTTTTTTCCAGACCATTCTTCGGTTTTTACTTAACAGTTCGGCAATTGAGTATGCCATGTATTAATTCTAATTATGGGATGGATTTCTAGAAATATACCCCATATTAAGACGAAACTTTGTTTATACAAAAAAAAGAAACAATAATAATGAATAATATTCAATATACAATTCTACCATATAGAAACTTGAAAGCACTAGATGCAAATATTATAATATATGGATAATGTAATCCGAATACACATACTGTTACTACAGAAAGATAAATAAAAATAAAATGTATATATATAAGTTATAAAAGTTGTCCTTTAGAAAAAACGGTTTAGTGCACTTGTATTTCTAATTTGTGGACGAAAGCCATTTAGCATTTTACATGCATACTTGTAATTGGTGGAATTCCTTTTTATTTTTTATGCAACCGTGCTTGACGACCACGGTTGCAGCACTTCTTAAGTGCTCAGATTTTCTTGTAATTTTTGGACTTAAAGCCGACCCGTATTTTTATGATATGTTTAACTGTCGTGATGAAACTTCGGATAGCTTCAAAAAATGGTTACCAACCGCTAGAATGCAGTGGTTCTTGATTGCCCCGTTAGGTTAAGGCACCCCTGTGCCTACGGGAAGGGGTCTTTTGATCCATTTGAGTCTGTCTCTTCTGCCTTGGGTGCGACCATATGGCTCCTAGGATGGGTGGCGGCCCAATAAGAGAAAAGTGGGAGGAGTGTTGTGCCGGGCACCAGTCGCTTGCGAAGAGGGAACTGGCCGCTGCAAGCATGATTGGTGGAAGTTAGCCGAGGCACGAGGAATGAGTTCCAAAAGATCGATGCGCGGGACGAGATTCTCGCTCCCTTCTTGCTGGACTGCGGCCGAGAAAGGTTGTTTCTGACTGTGCGAAGAATACTAAGAAGTACGTCACGTTTCAACATAACGTAAGTGTTATAGTTTTAAGTGTTATCCTGATAGATTACCAGTACTCAAACCCACAAGCAAAAGCTAACCTAGATAAACACTTTAATTTATAATCATCGAGGGGGGTATTCCAGACGTAAAACATTGCATCATTACATGGAAAACAGCTGCAAAACTGTATGCGAAATGGTAAAACAGTATATTCTATCGAGAACTAACTTGCATAGCAACGTCCGAAATGTGCAAACTCCGACATCTATTTCGATATTTATAAATTCAAGATATAACGTTAACTGAACTGTTGTACAGAAATCAAACTATAAAACTTGTGTTTTGATAAAAAAAATAAGCAAAGCAAACCAAAAAAAATTACCTTTTAACGGCAAAACAATTAATTTATCCAATATTCAACACATGTATTTCCATTCAAATTATGCCCTTGAACTTTAACGGTTGATTGTCGTTTCGTGCCAATACCAGTTCGTGCCACTAATATTTGTGTTGTTTATTTTTAAAGGTAAGTTTCGTGAGAAATAAATGTGTTTGAAAACTTTCTCGCATGGTAATGGTATATAAAATTCAACTCATCGGACAAATTCAAGAACACAAAGACACTTACCAAGTTTTCTGAACAACCGTACACAGCGCAAAATGCGGGAGCCGCGTGATGTCTATTTCCATATCCACGGGTGTGTTTATGTCAAATGCTAGTGTTTTTCAATAGATCGTATACTTATCTAAAAAACGGCGAAGTAGCGTTCACTTTAATCATTTTTGATGATGTTATTTTGTAAATACTTTCTCGCGTTCTTTTCGAACGTTCATTGGCAGCCATTTTGATTGTTGGTTGTATACTTCCAAAATTATGTGTTTTAATGACTCTCAAAAATGTTTTTAGTGCAGAAATTGTAATTTTAAGTATCGATTTCTCGGATTTATTTTTATATTTTGTTACCTTATTTGCGTTTAAATTTGATTGTTTGTTGTTTACTTGCGAACTATTTTTCATGTGTACGCTAGTGGATATGTAATCAGGTTACCATATCTACATCAATAAAATTTAACTGTTGTTTGTTTTTGTTTGTTTTGTTAATATTTTCTAAACGGGTTTAGCTTCGTATGTAAAACGCAATATGAATATATTTATTAATTTGCGAATAAAATCGCAATATGTATTAATTAAAATCAAATTTGAAGTGTCTATCGCGTGAATTGTCTCCTTGGGGTGAATTGTGTTTGGGTTGCTATTAACGCTATTAACGCTTCCGGCGAGAACTCATTTTATAGCGATTGCGCAATAAAAAACACCACTTTTTCGTAATTTTATCAAAAACTGGATTTTTCCCAGATATGACGAATACGCCATCGTGTAGATCGAGTTCTGGTCCATATACATGTCAAATTTCAGCAAACATGCTGGGCCAGTTTTCAAGACTCCCAAATCGCTGCTATACGCTGGAGCTTAACGAATTTTAGTCGCCATTATCATTCGTTCAATTGAACGTCATCAATGATGACGTCCAATACATCACTCATTCCATACTAGACTTGCGACACCTTAAGGGTTTCGCGGGATGGAATGAGTGGGGAGATCATATTTTACAATTTTCAGCTTCCGGACGCAAGGACCCTCTGGACGTGAAACACCAGCTTTCCAACACTATATGATTCCAGTTCCAAAGCACATATTGCATTAGTTCAAGGAGAAGAACATAAAACGGCATATACACAAATCTCTGGAAAACAAACAGTGCTAAAAAATATTTTAAGTAGTCATTTACTATTTAATTGATTATGTCCTCTGATTGTTGCATTTTTAATTTAAATATGTGTTCCTATATGCATTTATTGTTGTATTGACTTAAAAAACTAAAATGGATGCCCATTCTTAGTTTGCTGTCTTAGTCTACCCTAAAATTATACATGTTTTTTTGCATAATTGAATTATCAAAAACTGCATACTTTTAAAGGCATTGTCAGAGTTAATTGGTTAAGTTAGAGACAAAGTAAAGCAAATATATTTATTTTTCTTAAAATGAATCATCCTCTGAAGCCCCCACTGGGATTCAAACCCAGATCTCTTTCCTCTGGGAAGGAAAGTATTCTATCTTGAAATACAAGGGCAAGTAAGAGGACAATTTGCAATTTTAAACCTGTAAACATATAAACTTAATTTTTCACATGACCTTAGAAACAAAACAGACATCTCTGAATCTGAAATACATTACAGTTACAATTCAGGTTTTTAGTATTGTACATTGTACATTAATGTTTAAGTATTGTATTTATCCTTGGTACACAGAACTGCCTAATGATGCGTAAAATACCAGTTTTCAAATCTGAAAATATCCCATGTGTTTGTTTTACTCTGTAAGTATCCCTATTTTATTTCAATAAAGCAGTTTTTCCTTCTCCTGAAAATTTAACTAAATGTTAGTTATGCTACTTTTTACATTCAGCAAATGACATGTGTCAGTAATGTCAATTTTGAAAATTTGGTAAAAACATTATTTTTACCAAAAAGGTAGACTTAATATTATTAAACATTTGATGTATGTCACCTTAATAAAAAACACAAAAATGGGAACGAAATAAAATGTATAAAAATGTCATTTACATGACTTATAACATTAAGTAGACGATATAGCTTTGATACTTAAGGATAAGAGTAGACCTTAACACAAATAGGATAAGAGTAGACCTGAACACAAAATTTACCCAAATTTTCAATTTTCTAACTATAAAAGGGGGCATTATTCTGTAAAAAAAACAGAAAAAAATGGGTACGAAAAAATGTGTGTAAAAAAACAATTGGGTAAGAAAAAATTATGCCGAAAACAATATATGCTACAATAGCTTGGGGTCTTGACCACCAAAACGGCTTGGATTTTAATTATGCTGAAATAACTCGGGGTCATGACCACCAAACTGGCTTAGAATTAAATTATGCTGAAATAGCTCAGGATCTTGACCACCAACCTGGCTTGGATTTTTATTATGCTGAAAAAGCTAGGGGTCTTGATCACCAAACTGGCTTGGATTTTAATTATGCTGAAATAGCTCGGGATCTTTACCACCAAACTGGCTTGGATTTGAATTATGCTCATAGTTTGGGTTCTTGACCACCACACTGGCTTGCATTTTAATTATTCTGAAATAGCTCAGGATCTTGACCACCAAACTGGCTTGGATTTTAATTATGCCAAAATAGTTCAGGATCTTTACCACCAAACTGGCTTGGATTTTAAATATGCGGAAATAGCTCGAGGTCTCGGCGATGAAACTGGCTATGGTTTAAATTATGCTGAAAAGCTCGGGTTCTTGACCACCAAACTGGCCTTGATTTTAATTATACCGAATTATACCTGACTTTGATTTTAAATATGCTGAAATAGCTCAGGGTCTCCCCCACGAAACTGGCTAGGATTTTAATTATGCTGAAAAAGCTTGGGGTCTTGACCACCAAACTGGCCTGGATTTTAATTATACCGAAAAAGTTCAGGAGGCCGTTTTATCAACATATCTTATCTTAGCGGATCTTATCTTAAATCCCTCACTTACGATTTCATTTACGATCCGCTAATACCCGTTTTATGAACGTTGTCGTAAGTATCGAGTCGCAGCTAAGATTTTAGCTAAGCGTACGATCTGAAATAACGCGAACCAGTCAAAAACGTCATCACTCGATTTCCCGCGTTATGTCAAAGTCGTCTGTTGTCATAACAAGCAAGATGGCCGACAAAATGAACAAGGGGAAACGAAAAATTGGTCGGAGACGGAGATCGCCTGTTTAGTGCAGGCATGCACGGACAATAACTCGTTATTGGTCAGTAAAATGACTATTGAAGTGACGAACAAGAAAAAAGAAGAGTTCTGGGCGGACACCTGTGAGAAGTACGTATAGTAAATGTATCGACATCGTTTCTTAAAAAAATATTTAAGCGATTTATGTCTGTCAATTTTTATCATAATTGTTCCGATTTATTTTATAAAAATTCATATTTTGTACCTTACTCAACAAAATGAAAAAGTTTGTATGCATGTTTGCATGTTGATGTTAGTTAGAAAATAAGCTGAATTCTAATTTACCGCGTTTGAACTTAGGTTACATTGACAAGCTGCTAGTGTATGCTTATATAATAAAAAAATTAGCAGACGAATAATCTAGTTTTTTCGATGATCAATCAATATATTATTAATATGCAGTAAATTTGAAGGAAGCATTGCATATTATTAATATTGTGTTTGCTTTTAGGGTAAATACAATTTTAAAGGGATATAATAAATTATCTCCCTTTTCTAAAGTTGTATTCTCATCTTCAATTTCTTACACATTTTTGCTTCCTACGGTATACATGTATATATTTATCTTGGTACATTACAATGCGTACTGTATAATACTGTTTTGGCATATCATGTACTACCCAGTGTGCATTATATTTCATAAATTATAAATTAATTTCAATTGTTTTTGTAAACACACATCTAAAAATAATCAATTTCAGAGTGAACAGCGTTGGCTTGAGCAGCCGCGAAGTTGACGAAATAATAAAGAAGTGGACGGACCTTAAGGTACATAAACTAATGAAATCTCATGATTCTTTCCACAAAATGATTATAAAAAATTCACAATGTCAGTCACTAATAAGATTTTAAACATGAAATTCAGGTTTAATTTGTGTAATCTAGTGTGTATGTCAAATAACTTTTATACTCTTCTTAAGAGTCAAGCGAAAAAAAAAGAAAAGAACAGGCGGCGGGAAGCGAGTCTAACAGGAGGCGGCAAAACCAGCATCTGTCTCACAGACTGGGAGCAGAAGGTAAAATTTGAACTTTGATCTATACATAGAAGCATACTGTAATTAACCTTTTCATATCGATATTGCACGGATTAATAATTGGCTTCAATTGTTGTTGTTCCTGTTTTCTATTGAAGATAGTAGCCATTCTACCAGAAGAAACACTGGTGGGAATCGACGGTGGATTAGACACGTTTCAGTCCAGTTCATGTATGTCATTACTTTTTATATATTCTGACATATATATCATAATTATTACTGTATTTATGCACCATGCATCAATTAATCGCTTATTTCGTTCATCTGTTAAGTGTTTTAATTGAATTTCTTTTCAGGCTCTAAACAACAAGCATGTGTTGACGAGGAAACCTCAAGCATTTCAATTGGCCACGAGTTGGTAAGATAATTAATCAAAAACACAGTATACTTATGGCACATTTATTATTGTAGGAGTGTCAATGTTACTAAGCAAATAAAATATAAAAGGTCTAACAATGTGTGTCATAATAACAAATTAATTATGCGGCATAAAGTTCGTTAAAGTTTAAGTTACTTAATTGCAGTTACGATTGTAATAAATAGGCTCCATCAAAATATCTTTGTCATTGAATGTACATGTTTGCATATATGACATAAAAGTTATTGGTTTCTTACTTGTAAAATTATAAATAAGTTTATGCATATTTATGACCTAAACTAACATATTGGATTACTTATGTTATATAAAAAGTCATAATCATTCATATATAAACATTATAGGAAGATGCGCCAAACAGCCCGTGTGAGGCCAAATCTGAACAGCCTTGTAAGAGAAGAAAGATGTAAGTTCCATACAAATTAAATATTTATGCCCCCCTTCGAAGAAGAGGGGGTATATTGTTTTGCTCATTTCTGTCTGTCGGTCGGTCTGCTCACCATATGGTTTCTAGATGATAACTCAAGAACGCTTCGGCCTAGGATTATGAAACTTCAGCCTTTGTAACTTATTAAGTTGTATGATAATACATTTTAATACTATATCCAAAAAAAATTGTGCATACATTTAAACCTAAATTTCACAATTCATTTTCACAAATGTTCAATATAAAATAATTTGTTGCTACAGAACATTGTCTGATGTGCAGCTAGCACAATACACGTTCTTCATTGAACAAACAGAAACAACCCGGTTAAAAAGAAAATTGATGGAACAACAAATTCAGACACAAAAGGCTGCGGAGCAGTACTTCATTGAAAGCAAAAAAAAACTTGCCCAAAATGTATTGGAGAATTTTTTAGAACAGTAAGTCAAATTATTATATTAGTATCTAAACTATCTTTGATTTAAATAAAAACATTAATATAATGACCCCATAATACATTTTACTTTGGAAGGGCTCATGGGTTGAAGCATATTGACATGTCTGTCTTTATATACATCATTTACACAAATGTATGCTAAACCAGTTTTAAAAAAAATCATTAGTTTATGCACATCTCTTAATGTTACACTAATGTTACAATGTTACCATTTTAGCATCACTTTGCATTATAAATAATGTGAAACATGACATGTATTTTATTTTCAGATAGTGTTCCACTTCCTTTGTCCTTGGAGGCGAAGAAAAATGTACTGTTATGTTTATTAGCTAAGTATTAAAGGAATAGACTTTATTTCCACTTTGTGATAATATGAAGGAAACATGAAAACATCACAAGCATTGGAAACACTATGTCCCCATATATTTGACATTTGACCTTGAAGGATGACCTTGACCTATCACCACTCAAAATGTGCAGCTCCATGAGATACACATGCATGCAAAATATGAAGTTGCTATCTTCAATATTGCAAAAGTTATGGCAAATGTTAAAGTTTGACGCAAACAAACACACATACCAACAGACAGGGCAAAACTAATATGCCCCCACTATAGTGGTGGGGGACATAAAAATTGTGTCTTATAAAAAACTACAAAAACAGACATAGAAATTTTCAATAATAACATTCTTGCAAAGCTTTTCACCAAATTTGAACATAGCTTAAATATTGTTCACAGAAATATGACCTGACTTTCATCAACAAATAGTTATATGCATGAAGCCCCACATGGGTAGATCACAATGGCTTACATAGAGTACTTAATGTACATGTGAGGTTGATTGGTGATTGTCGGCTCAGGTACTACTTTAAAGTACCCTGGGTACTCTTAAGTATACTACAAAATACCCCAGGTACAGAAAACAAACTAAAAAGTACCCCTGAATATGGTGGGGTGCCTTTAAGCGTATTTTCCATATCTGGGCTACATATAAGTACACACTTGAGTACCAGGGGTACTTTTTAGTAGAACCTGAGCCGACAAAGACCAAATAAGCATGTGAACTTTGAACAGCAGCTACATAAATAAGTGAATAATTTGCTGTCTGTATGCTGATGCATGACGGTCATTTTGAACTTGTGGGGCAGCGTGATCAACATCATCAGCCTCCTCAATAGGTTCTTCAGGCAGTGGCACTTGCAGATCGACACACAAGTTGTGAAGACGCATACATGCTGCAACTACTTGGCAGCATTTGTCTGGCCGCATGCATAAGCATCCTCCAGTTTTATGTAGACATCTGTTATTGGAGAATACAAATCAATATGATCTAAAGATTCAATTACAATGTCCAATTAATTATTATACTAATGTTCGTAATGAATAAAATTTTGTTGATATACATCTTGAGATATTAATGAAATGTAACACTTAAATGGGTAAAACAATGAATAAATAAAACAAAAAATTTACTAATTTACGACATCCATTTCTATCAACATCTGGACATGTATATGTAAGCAACTTTTAAATCTTTATCAAATGTTTTTTTACTACATGTGTCTCCTTCACTGATTCCCAACATGTCACATTAAGATACATGTAAACAAACACATCAATCAGTCATTTCAAGAGCATTGTTTTATCGCAAAATTTTATATGTGCTTAACAAATGAAAAAATAACACATTTTATTTAACATTTTGTACAACTGCTATTCATTTTAAAAGATCAACGGCATATTTTCAGCATACAGCAGTCACAGTTTAGGGTTTTATCAAAAGATGTACAGACAGACAGAAAGGATTTGTCAATAAAATATATTCTGTGGGAAGATTCATTGTGCTTTATTGGTGTCATATGTTGATTAACTGAATGTTTTTGGAACTAAATTAACATACATGCAGTATATATACATACCTAAATCTACTCTTGAGAACTCCAAAAGCCCTCTCCACCACCATCCGCCCACTTGACTGGGCATAGTTGTATCGTAACTCTGCATCTGTTGTAGGTCTAAGTAATGGCGTCAACAGATATTTTTTCAAGGGATAGCCCGAGTCGCCCAGCAAGTGCCCTTGGTGGTGTTCTTCCAGAAAGGTCTAATACAATTTTTAAAATAATCCAGGTTAACGTTTGAACAATCATCGCTAAAGTGGTTAATGCATGTATCTGAAGGATGCTCATAAGCTTAACGCAATACTTTATTAATATCAATTGTAAATTCAACAAAGATATACATATGTTATGTGTTGATAAAGTTTTTACAGATATAAAGTAATATAGTTCAAACTACTCTGTTGATACAGTTTTTACAGATATAAAGTAATATAGTTCAAACTACTCTGTTTTTGAAAGCCATGATCATGTTATTCAAGTAATGAAAATTAAACTTAAAACACAATATATTTTTTTAATTAAAGTTCATTCATTAAAAAAGAAAAATTGCATCATAATTCCAGTAGCATTTCAGTTTTTCCTATCCTTTAGTTCTTTAAAGTGTATGCATATACTATTTCCATGAAAGCACATACTAGATATATATATATATGTTCATACCTTTAACCCACAGCTGTCAAAGGCAGAGGCATCATGCGTAGACCCAGGCCATTTCGACACAATGTCAATGAACCTGCAAATAACCTATACTTTAAGATGTTAAAATGTAATTCAATTAATTGCGGTATATGATTGAGGGAATCAATGTAATTCACATGTAACACATTCACTATTAGTTATGCAGCTTCTGACTGACATTGTACAGTGTGATAGAGGGTCATTAAAATAACATTGGGCAAGAGTGACACACAATTCACTTTGCTACAATGCCTAGTTATTGTATGTAATGCATCTTGACTGTTAAGAATGTATTCTTAAATATGAAGATATCAGCACTAACTGCAAGCAAAACTGTCTTTTCTGCACTTAAGATTTGTTTAAGTATTTGTGTTAATCCCTGTGAAACCTGTTGATCCTGCACCCTGTTATATCTACCTTGCTATGAAGTTTCAAGATAAAACCTATTTAAGTTTTTGAGATATGCTTCGGACAATGATTACAACTGCCGTAATACATGAAACCAGTTGTGCTACATTCTTAACAAAAATGAATACAGAATAATTATAGTTTAATGTACCTGGCCTTGTGGTCCACAACTGCTTGGACATTTATGGCAGGGAAGCCTTTACGACACACATAAATGGCTTCATTTGCTGCTGGGGCAATTATTGGAATGAGTGTTCCATCAATTGCACCAATTGTATTTGGAATGCCACATTTTTGAAAAAATCCTTGTTTGACAGAAGCAAGTGCAATTCCAGTTGGAAACCTGTAAAAAATTACACTATGTTATAATTAACAGTTTCTTGTTAAACTGTAAAAAAAATGAGAAATACACATTTGGCAACAAAACAAAAGCATGTGTTACAAATAACATTTTTAAACACTAAGAATGTTTAATCATACATATTACAGGTAAAATATTGTGTTGAGAATTCTCAATGACCACCATGTTGCCAGTTTTAATTAAATAAATTTATCAAAATAATAGGTTTTTGGAAATTGATTGTACACATAATAAAGTGTTAGATATATTATGAACAAAACATAAGTAAAAAGTTAAATCAATGAGTTTAAACCTATTTATTTAAAGTCAATTGCAAGTATTATTTCAAAAATAGTGTATCTACTATCTTATGCGAAAAATTACCTGCTAATTCCATGAAGGTCAGCAACCTCAGACAGAAAATCACCTTTCGCCAAGTACCTTAGACTCACAAGCACCTACCAAAATAATGCACAAGAGTTTGTTTCAAATATGATCATTTAATACAATCACACAAAACAAATATAAGTTAATCAGACAAACGGGAATGATGAAAAGTAAGCAAGCATTATTTAAACTTAACATCCTTGCAAATTTGGTACTAATTTTTACACTGATGGGTATTTCAATTGTCTGTGATTATTGAGCATATAACAGTACATCACACAGGGACATAGTTGTTTTATAATAAAGTGCATGTCTGACAACCGATTCCAGATTATTATTTTTTATTGAAATATATTCAATTGTGGTGTGGTCAATAAAGACCACCTTGGCTACGTGAAAATGTGAATCAACCACTGTGCTAACCAGACATCATTGTGGGATTGAAGTTGCTCAGCTGAACATATTCGTGTTCATGTATTTTGTAAATTCCTATATCTTATTTTAACAGAACATTGGTAATGCTCATGTATGATAAGTTTAAGACTTCTAATCATCAGAGAAGATATTCCAGACATACTACCGTGAATCATTACAAGTACAACAACTTTAAAACTTTATCTGAACAAAAATCATTAAACTGTGTCGAAAACAAACATGTTTAGCAACGTCCGAAATATGTAATGTCCGACTACTATTTCAACCTTTAAAATTTAAGCTATAATGGCAATGAAACTGTCGTACTTTAAAAGAAACGATAGAACATTTGGTTTTATGAAAAGCGAGCAAATGAAAAGAAATACTTATCCTTTTAACGGCTAGACAATCCATTATCATACAAATTAAAAAAAGTTTATTCTCTCTTGTCATGGCGACCCTAATTATGCCCCTTGGACGTAGCGATTTATAAACCGAATTTATAAAACGCTATCACATGAAAGTAATCTCAATTGAATATGATGGATTGAGAACAATTGGATGCAAACCTGCGTTAGGACAGGTATGGACTTCGATCTTCTCGTCGGTTTTTGTAGATCGTCCCTTAACAAATCGACAAGCCGATAAATGGATTGTCGATCTAATCGATAGCGACTCAATATTTCAGCGTCTCTAAGATCACTGAACCCCTTTCTTTGTCGAAACAGCCTCCTTTCTCTCGGTCGTGCGACGTCTAACGCTCCTATGGCCGCCATAATAAGAACGCTAAGAGTGGTCTCATCTCTCTTGGTTAACCATCGTCTAAAGCACGTGCGGCGGCCATGTTTAGTACAATTTACGAACGCTAAGAGTGGTCTTACCAAGTCGTAGCTTTCAGCACAAATCTTACGACATCTTAGCTGCGATTTCTTTGATAAAACGGTTCGCAGTACTTACGATAAGCGTACGTCAAAATCCTACGAATCTTACGTAAGATCACGCTAAGATATGTTGATAAAACGGCCTCCTGGATCTTGAACACTAAACTGACTTGGATTTTTATAACCGTATGCTAAAAAAGCTCGGGGTCTTGACCACCAAACTGGCTTGGATTTTAATTATACCGAAATAGTCCAGGATCTTGACCACTAAACTGACTTGGATTTTAATTATGCTGAAATAGCTCGGGGTCTCTGCCACCAAACTGGCCTGGATTTTAATTATGGTGAGAAAGCTCGAGTCTTGACCACAAAAATGGCTTTGATTTTAATTATGCTGAAATAGCTTGGGATCTTTACCATCAAAGTGGGCGGGGCCCTGGGGTGGGTAATGTGAACGTGGATGGTCAAGATAGACTGTGTTGTCATAAGAAATCTTAAGTATTAATTTGAGGTCAATTGGTGAAAAATGGTGCGGCAGAGGCCGACGCGTATTCCCACGCCGCATGTTTGACCCAGGGGGCGCCCCAAGGGTTGGTAATGCGGCCATGCATGGTTGAGATTGATCGTATTGTCATAAGAGATTTTGAGTGCTTGACAGGTTACTGTAAGCCATCATGGAGAGCGGGGGGTTTATGTGGGTTGGTGGTAATTTAAAAGATGAACTTTCAAAAATAATTATAAATAAAAAATTCGGGGGGGATTCTGGGTGGGGCATGGGGGATAGTTTGGGTGCAGTGCATTGTGGTATGTCAGGTAAGTGTTGCTTTGTCAAAGTATGAATCAAATGTGATCATAAATAAAGAAGTTATGGCAATTTAAGCAAAATGTTCAATTATCTAAGTATAAAAGGGGCAATAATTCTGTCAAATGCTTGATACATTTGTCTGTTCTTGTTTATAGATTGGGATCATGTTGGTAAAGAAGTATGCAAAATATGAAAGCAATATGTCAAAGGACATAGAACATATTTGAGGTGGTATGCAAATTTAAACATAGATTTATCAATTATATATGCATATTCTAAGTATAAAAGGGAAATAATTCTGTCAAAATGCTTGATACAGTTGTCTGCTCTTGTTTATAGATTGGGATCATGTTGGTTATGAAGTATGCAAAATATGAAAGCAATATGTCAAAGGACAAAGACAATATTTGAGGTGGTATGCAAACATTAACATAGATTTATCAATAATATGCATATTCTAGGTATAAAAGGGGCAATAATTCCGTCAAAATGCTTGATACAGTTGTCTGCTCTTGTTTATAGATTAGGGTCATGTTGGTAAAGAAGTACATGTATGAACTAGTGACCTCAAAATCAATAGGGGTCATCTGCGAGTCATGATCAATGTACCTATCAAGTTTCATGATCCTAGGCATAAGCGTTATTGAATTATCATCCGGAAACCATTTTACTATTTCGGGTTACCGTGACCTTAATCTTTGACCTAGTGACCTGAAAATCTATAGGGGTCATCTGCGAGTCATGATCAATCTACCTTTCAAGTTTCATGATCCTAGGCATAAGCGTTCTTGAATTATCATCCGGAAACCATTTTACTATTTCGGGTCACAGTGACCTTGACCTTCGACCTAGTGACCTATAAATCAATAGGGGTCATCTGCGAGTCATGATCAATGTACCTATGAAGTTTCATGATCCTAGGCCTCAGCGTTCTTGAGTTATCATCCGGAAACCACCTGGTGGACGGACCGACCAACCGACAGACCGACATGTGCAAAGCAATATACCCCCTCGTCTTCGAAGGGGGGGGGGCATAAAAAAATATATAAATAATTTGTTAAAGTAAAAAGAAAATAATTGGGGTAGTACACAAACGTTAACATGTTCACGCTTACGGTAACGCCGACGTGATCAGGATAGCTCCATTATATATTTTTCATATATAATAGTCGAGCTAAAAATGAGTGAAAATCTCTGACCCGTCCCCACCCCAACCCCTATAACTTTTGACCCAGGGGTCAGATCAAAATTCCAAATAGTGCAGGGTCGCACATAATGCTCATAGCTACCATGTGTTTAAGTTTCAAGGTTCTAGTGCTTATGGTGTAAGAGATAGTGGCTAGGACAGACGGACAGACTGATGGTGGAGATAACCACAATGAACCTGTTAACAGCCAACTAACGCTGCCAACAAAGCACAAGCTTTACGTGTCAGGATGTGGCACTATCTATACAAACTGCATAAGAAATAACAAGACGCTTAGGGTTTGAGGGACAACAAACCTGATTATGAGTCTTCCACACCTTAAGCATCTTAACCCTTTGCATGCTGGGAAATTTGTCGTCTGCTAAAATGTCGTCTGCTGAATTTCTAAAATTAGCATTTTCTTCGATTTTTTTTCAAAGAATACTATCAGAATAGCAAACAGTTTGGATCCTGATGAGACGCCACGTTCTGTGGCGTCTCATCTGGATCCAAACTGTTTTCAAAGGCCTTTAAAATTCGGTTCCCGCACTGAAAGGGTTAAATATACTTATTTGCTTGAGTACATGTACCTGATAATAAATTATTATTATTACCTGTTTTGGCATCAACAAGCTTTATCAATTGGCCCTCAAATTTTGCACATAAACGCTACACGATCAACCAATATGCCTTTTCATTTTAAGTTGGAAAGCAATTTAGCCCTTATTCGGCCATAATAGGGCGGAGGATCGATTTAAAATACAACTATTCCAGATACAAAAATATTAATTCATTTATTTAATGCACTTATTTTCTTCTCTTTTGCTACGAAATGACCAGTCATATTTTGCACTAGCAGATGATATTTCTTTTTTTACATATAAAAGGTAAAAAGAAATTCAAGCAGCATTTTATAATATAAATTTAAAAATGCACTAAATCATGCACTTAAAAACAATATTATTGTGATTCTGTTATTTATAATCATTAATAATGCCTCATTTTTCTCCATTTTATGGTTTACTTTCTATTTTTCCCAATTTTATGGTTTATCTTGCTTATTTTCTGAATTCAAAAGGCACTGGCTTAAAAAAACTGTCTATGCATGTAACTGTATATTGAAATCTCATTATGAGTGATTATAAATGCATGATAAAATTCTAACATGTTATGTTATAGATAAATCTATATTGTTTGTATTTTTCCTAAACATTATTAGCCACCGTTGTGGTCAAACATATTTTTTGTTTTATTAATGACGTTGTTTCACAGATTACTGTAACAGAGCTACAGATTAGGTGCGCATTTGTGTAAATACCCAATGTAAAATTGCCGATTACGCATAGAAAAATAAAACCATGCGTTCCGAAACCCAATTGAAATTGTCGATTACGCATATCATATTTTTCCTTTGCATAACGAGTAAATCTGTCCCGGAAATACCCTGGTCCCAAATACCCGGATTCTTTCCGCTTTGTCCAAGCGCTTTCAGTATACGTGTTATTGTTGTGAAAATGTAGATGTTAATGTTATACTTGTTATGTACAAACTGACTTAAAATAAAATTTGTATTTGTATATTTGTATACCATGTGCTCAAGTGTTTTCAAATTCAGAATGACATTTCCCGGTATTTTAGAATATTCCGGCTTGTTTTGTTAACAAATTGTAGTGTAAATACAAACTCAAAGTAAATATTTAAAACTACCCGATTCACACTGAAATCAGTTTTATAATCCACCAGACATATGTTGTTAATCACAAATAATAGATTTCAGAAAACAAAGGTAATGTTTACAATATCAGCAAAAGATGTCAAGGATGATCCGACAGTATCCAAATGAAAACTAGTCTTGGACAAAGTGACAATAGCTTCAAAATTGTGAATTTCAGACTGATGAGAGTTATATTCATCTATTGTTAGATGCATTTGAAACATTTAAACCTTAAAATATTCCTCGATGCAGTAATTTATATTCATTCACCAATATATGTAGAAATGTATCCAAGAAAATGAGTATTCTTTGATTTATAGCGTGACATAAATATGTTACGACTCTGGTTGACTTTCGATACAGAGTTGGCTTCAGAGTACAGGTATGTCAATACCATATAAATTGTACGCTGAAGTTTCTTTAGCTAATATTTTTCAAATGTTGACAGACCATTCACATTGCTGGGGTTTGTTGATTTAAAGACTTATTATCATCACGGGCAGAAAAACATTATAGACATTAAACAGCGCGTCATTAAGTAGACAACAGCTGCACAACTGTATGGTAAAAGGTAAATATGTATCTTAATAATTATGTTGACAACTAGCTTACGTAGCAACGTCCGAAAATATGAAATATCCGACATGTATTTCAACATTTAAAATTCAAGATATAATGACGACTGAACTGTTTACTTTAAGGAAAAAACGGTAAAACTATGTTGAAAATGAAACACAACAAACTAAATACTTATCTGTTACGGCTTAACGACTAATTATCCCAATATAACACTGTCATTGAATCGCACATTTCAATTATAATTATTCCCCTTGAAAGTTAATGCATATTGACATAACGAATTCATCAAACGTTATCAAACATTAGTAATTTGAATTGCATCGGATTCGCACAATATTATGTGGATGTAAATCCGATCCGGTTGTTGTTTATGTGTCAAGCTCATTTTGTCAGTGACTGAGTGAGATATAATAAATTTCTTCCGTAATAAAATCTACTGTAAAGTACACAATGATACTTACGTAATTCTGTCGTATCCGTCTTAATAAACATCCGCTGCACAAAATATAGACATTTGTATTAATGATAATTAAACACAATCATATTTTCTGTGTTTATTGAATTAATAACACTGAGTTTCTTTGTCGCGTTACAAGATGGCGGATGCCTAACGCTGTTTGTGAAGTGACGTCACAATGTTTATCTGTGCGCGTGCCCTTTCCCATAAAAGTATTTAAACACAAAATACTCGAAAACTTGATTTTTGCCAGGTATAACGCCTACGCCAACAGGTAGATCGCATTCTTGTCCATATACATGTCAAATTTCAGCAAACGTGCTGGGCCAGTTTTCAAGGCGCCTAAATCGCAGTGATTTGCCTCAACTTAACGAAACTTAGCCCCCTTTATCATTCGTTCGAATGAACGTCATCAATGATGACGTCCAATACATCACTCATTCCATATTCAGATAAAAGGAAACGTTAAGAGGGGCATAACTTTGGACAAAATAATACAATGGATGGTTTAGTGACTTAAGAATTTTAAAGGGCCATAACTCTCTAAATAAATCATCTAACCCGAACCCACTTATAACATGCGCATCTCCTAGAGGTAGTTAAGCTTCCCATAAAGCTTCATTGTATTCCAGTCAGTAGTGGGGGAGAAATAGCCCGGACAAGAATTGCACGACATAAATATGTACAGTTTATAGAAAATTTTAAAGGGCGATAACTATGTGAAAAATTAACGGACCATAACCGGCTGATAATATGCACATCTCCTGTTGGTAGTGAAGCTTCCCATGAAGTTTCAGTGAATTCCCATAATAAGTTGCTGAGAAATAGCTCGGACAAGAATTGCACTATATGTTCAATGTAAAATTTCAAAGGGCCATAACCCTGTGAAAAAATATCCGACGAGAACCGGCTGATAATATGCACATGTCCTCTTGGTAGTGAAGTTTCCCATAAATTTCATTGAATGCCGGTCATTGGTTGCTGAGAAATAGCCCGGACAAGAATTGCACTATATGTACAGTTAATGGAAAATGTCAAAGGGCCATACATCGTAACTCTGTGAAAAATCATCCGACCAGAACCGGCTGATAATATGCATGTCTCCTCTTGGTAGTGAAGCTTCCCATTAAGTTTAATTGAATTCTAGTCATTAGTTGCTGAGAAATAGCCCGGACAAAATTGTGCACGGACGGACAGACGAAGAGGCGACTATATGCTCCCCCCCCCCTTAAAAAATTTGGGGGGAGCATAATAAAGAAGTTATGGCAATTTAAAGGTGGTACGCAAACTTTAAAATAGATTTATCAATTATATGCTTATTCTTAGTGAAAAAAAGGCCATAATTGTTACAAAATGCTTGATACAGTTATCTGCTTGTGTTTATACATTGGGGTCATGTTGGTTAAGAAGCAAAATACATGTATGAAAGCAATATGTCAAGGGACATAGAAAATATTTGAGGTGGTATGCAAACTTTAACATAGATTTATCTATAATATGCATATTCTAAGTGAAAAAGGGCCTAATTTTGTTAAAATGCTTGATAAAGTTGTCTGCTCTTGTGTATAGATTGGGGTTATGTTGGTAAAGAAGTATGCAACATATAAAAGCAATATGTCAATGGACATAGGAAATATATTTGAGGTGGTACGCAAACATTCCAATGCGCGCGCCGACGCCGGGGTGAGTTGGATAGCTCCACTATATATATTTCATATATAATAGTCGAGCTAAAAAGTAAATATTACTATAAACAACAAGCTAACCTCAATCACAATTTTAATGCAATGCAGTTAAACAATAAAGTTACAATGATATGCCAGGGATTTAAACTAACTTTTTACTATTGTGGGAAACCATCTTAAGTATTTTGGTTGCCCAGATAAAGAATAACGAGCCCAGAAATATTAACATGTGAATATTATTATACATTCTTTTAATAAAATAATAGATCATTATATACATTTGCTGACAATACACATGTTCAATGCATGATGTATTATTATGAGCCTGAATTGAATCATGTCCTATTCCTAAATAATGAATGTTATTTAACTAGTATTGATCCATGGTGATCAATTGTTTTTCAATTTTTATTGCACTGAATTGTTTTAAACTTAAAAAAAAGAAGTTTACCAACTTTTGAAAATGAGTTGCCCAGGCCAAAATCTACTTGCCCCGGGCTCACGGGAAACCACTTATTTCCATCCCTGTATACTCTTCATTTTCTGTTCTTCCATCCCATTCTCAAAATTAATTTTAAAGCACAATATTTTTTAATAACATTTGTATGAATTGCTAACCATTATCACCCAAAAAACAATTTTACAAAGCTGTAATCCTGTCGAAGAGATTTAGTTTACTATTATCAGTGTTCTCTTAACTTAAATTCCGGCAGCCAGTGATTTTGCCGGTTACATTTACTCTTGATGCCGGCTACTTTTCCCAAATATATCAAGTTAATGTCACAAATGCTTTCGTTTTACTGCATAGTTGCCGGCCATATAACTGGCTACTCAAATTTTTCTGGAAAACACTGAATTATGCATGACAAACACACAATACTTACATGTACATCCATCTTAGATTCGTTTTTAAAATAAATTGACACTTCCAGCTTGTCGTCATTAAAATCCAAAGATTCAAATAATTTTCCACGAGATGCGTCAACAATTGTGTAATCAAATGAATGAAAAATAAAAGTTAACAAAGCCGGATTTTACATAAATTTCAGGTTGATAAACACAACAAGGTAAAGGTAGTCGGTGAGATATAATAATAATACAGTAAGTAAGGCCCTAACCCTGGGTACGGTAAATATACTAAAACATACCCGGGAATTTTAACACTAAATCGGTTGTTGTCGGCTATGTTGTAAAAATTAATTATGTTCACATTTATGTCAATTTTCTGTTAAATGGCATTTATATTATCAAAACTCATTGTTAAAATCATTAATGTGATTTAATTTTAAATCTTAAATTGTTTAAAGTCGCATCATTGTATGACGTCGTCAAGTATAATATTTTCCGCGACGTTGCACGTTCACTTTTTAACGCCATAGATTTTTTTTATAGAAACATTATTTTGGTTTGCGAGGTCCGTTATATGGGAACACCATATACAGTATTTATATTATGTTTTAACAATTAATTCATGCTGTGTAATAAATATTGTATAAGATATTTCGATATTGATTGAAAATGTTTTAAATTGTTATTTATGAAACCTCTTATTCTAATGAGTGTATGCTTTTCCTTGTCTAATTGGGAAAAGTACCCGTACCGGTCCAATTGGGAAAAATCGAGTCGTGAAAACCTCAAAATTGGGAAAAATCGAGTCGTGAAATCCTTAAATTGGGAAAATCGCGTCGTGAAGTTTGGGTCTTATTGAATACATCATACAGTTCATACTTAATTGAACATACCCATTAAAATAATCATTTGCAGGCATGCCTTAATGACCATTAAGAAATTAAGTTGAAATAAATAACAAAATATTATAAAGAACACACAGAATCAATTACAAGTTGTTTTAATCTCTTGTAAAGCAATGTCTCTGTTTTTTCATTTTTTTGAAAATTTCAACAATCTTTGATGTTTGATCATCTATCAGATGCTTTCATCCCTCTCTGCACAGCATCATTAGTGCTGTCAATGTGTCGTGTGATAGACAGTTCCGATTGTTTGTGCAAAGATTGTTCATTAGACTGAACACCCTTTCCACAGAGGCAAGGTTACAAACCGACGTAAAACAGTACGCTGGCTGCCTGACAAAAGAACCAGAAACAGTAACGACTCTATTGATTGCACGCGCTGAATAATAAAACCCGAAATTAATCGAGCGCGTGGTTACACACAACTATACGATTTTCTTTGTTCACTCGCCGAAAGTTGGGTTTTGTTACGAAACTTTCGGTCGTTTTGAGAAAAAATTCCGACGTCTATTGGGATTTTTTCAGATGCCGATTGGGAATTTGGGAATATTCGCTCGATTGGGAAAGTACCGTTTACCGGTACTTTATAAAGAAGGAGGAAAATTGATGATTATATCATACTTTGAAAAGCATATCTGTTGTACTATAATCTTATTATTCATTTTTTATTGTTAATTTCATTTATTGTAGAGAATCGTCAATGTTACATCTAGTCGCCAATGCTTGTTGTCAGTGTTAGTCGTAAATGCTTGTGATCATTGTCGTCAATGTTAGTCGTCAATCCTTATCGTCATTATACATGAAGGAAATAAAAGCAGAAACAGAGACGTATTCTTGATTACTTGCTTATTCCTATGGCGTCCTCTCAACACTCATACTAAAAAGCATTTTGATGCAGATTTAAAAAAAAGGTTGTTTAAGGTAAACAATATTGTTTTACGTTAATCGGTAGCATGTTTAACGACATCGGATGTTTCGCTGATATACAACTCGGATACAATCTAATATTTGCGGGTATGTTTAAGTTTATTTACCGTACCCGGGGTACATGTAAGTAAAGTTAAGAGTACCCGGGGTACATGTACCTGTAAGAAGTACCCGAGCCAAGAATGACCAATCGAGCCTTAGTACCAATCGAGCCTTAGTAAGTGAGTGATGGTGTATGGGATAACATGCACTGAGGGTGTATATTTTTCACGAACAAGTCAATTGAAGGTGTTAGAGATGCATTGATCCATAAGATTAAAAAGGGTAATTAACCACGGGCTTATTAAAATTAAAACGATGACATTACATTGTACCAGCTGTTTATTGTTGTATACTGTAAGCTTGCAATATTTTAAATAATGTAAACAACTTACCTTGTATTAAGTTGGCACATTGCTGTCAGGTGTAGAAACTTTTAATACTTATTTCTGTTAAGTTGCACTGGCTGAACCAAAAGAATTATGTAGTCGTTTCTAAATAATCACGAAACAACCTACTAATGCATATATGCTTGCCAGTTACTGAGTTTGTGCATTTCCATTCATTATATTATCGGCCTTGGCAAACAGCGTAGACTCAGATGAGACGCCGTGTGATGTCTGCTATTTCGTTACGCTGAAGATTTCCATATCCGCGGGTGTTTTATGTCAAATGTTATGGTTTTTCAATAGATCGTATACTTATCTACAAAACAGCGAATAAGCGTTCACTTTACATCATTTCTGATGATCTTATTTTGTAAATAATTTCTGAGTGTTAATTCCTACGTTGCTATGTCGTCAGCCATTTTGACGGTTGGTTTGTTTACTTTCGGTTTCCACTACACACGAAATTAATTGATTTGCTGCTCGCGTTTATTTATTGATTAAATAATGAATTATTAAACCCTAATAATGTAATTGTCTCAATATCATTTATATTCAAGATATTATCGGAAAAATTGAATACCATTCTAATACCAGTGTGTACTTACATTTATCTCGGAAAGCCTAGCCGTGTAAACCTTTCTTTAACTCGTCGCACTCAATACGTTGAATAACACATAGATTTATGTCATGTTCATTAAAAAACCACAATGTGCACAAAAGACATGCATGTGTACTACCGATTGATATTCAAACACAATTATTACGCCCTTGTTTATCGATTAAACGCCTAACTGAATTAATAACGCGTAACGTCAGTTTCTTTGTTTCGTAGCAAGATGGAAGCTAGCCTAAGCGCTTTTTATGACGTCACGCGCGCGTGCCCTTTCCCATAAAAATATTTAAACGCAAAATACTCGAAAACTTGATTTTTCCCAGGTATAACGCCTATGCCAACAGGTAGATCGCATTCTGGTCCATATACGTGTCAAAGTTCAGCAAAAGTTACCGACCAGTTTTCAAGCGCCTCAAATCGCAGTGATTTGCCCCAGCTTAACGAAACTTAGCCCCCTTTATCATTCGTTCGATTGAACGTCATCAATGATGACGTCCAATACATCACTCATTCCATACTAGAGTTGCGACACCTTAAGGGGTTTCGCGGGATGGAATGAGTGAGAACTAAACAAATTTGGATTCAAAAATTTTGGGTAAGAAAATGTGGGAACACAAATTTTGGGTACTAAACAAATGTGGGTACGAAAATTTTGGTTACGAAAAAAAATGTGGGTACGAAAATTGTGGGTACAATGGGTCAATGTTAAGGTTTTAGCATGGCGGAGGCCGGACGGCGAAAAGATACGACACGACGCGATGAGCTGGCTATGACAATACCTCAGGTATTCTCCGAAAAAAGCCGAGCGTATATGCATAAGTCAGTGAGTAATACTCAACAAGACTATTGTCAAGCAAATTTGTCCCCTACCGGCTCCACCATTGTCAGAATTTATTTTATGTTTTTATTTATTGCCATAGAAACCAGAATTTTTGACGTAGGAACAAAATGAAATCACGTGCATAATGTCCTTATTGCCATCTATCCATGTTTCAAGTTTCATGAAAAAATATTAAGAACTTTTAAAGTTATCGCAGGATTCAGAAAAGTGTGACTGACTGACGGACCCACAGAGCGCAAACCATAAGTCCCCTCCGGTGAAACCGGTAGTGGACTAATAAAAGCTAGGCACGGCGTATAAAATCAGAACCACTGGGTCGAATCTGCTGAAACTTGGCCACATTATAGATTATAGTCCAAACAAGCTACAGAATTAGCGTTTTTGGACCTGACGGCGTAAAACATTAACCAATAATGGACAGCACAAAATGGGTCATTTTGTACAAAAAATGTGAACTTTAAGAGGCATTTAATGACCTTTAGACATCAGAAAATTGCAAATTTTTAATATTCTGCACACTTCGACTTGTTTTTTTTACAAATTTAGAAGCATTTATGCTTGGGATGTATATAAACCCTGTTATTCAGTGTCAACTTTGGCCAAAAATCACAATACAATCCCAAAAATGGCTAAGCAGCAATGCCCCTTTAACATTATTCCTTATATTTAATTGTATTGTTTAAAAAGATAACTGTGTATATTTAATCATAATGGCTCTGTATATCACACATGATAGGGCACTGCTGGGGCTTGAACCCAGAACTCATCTCACATTGTAAGATGCGTTTTTCAATTAAACTACAATGACTGTATCTTGTGAAGTGGAGCCAACATACACCCACATACCGGTAAGTGAAAAAATCATTCTGTCCATATATTTGTACTGGGCGTTAGTGAAAGTGAAAGTCTTTTTCCAGGTTTTCCCTGATTTCCAGGTTGGCTGGGAACCATGTTTAACTATGATAAAATGTTCTTTAGATGCCATGTGTATTAATATATAGGTCTATTTTTCTGAGATATTAATGAAAATGCCTTTGGGTATGTGGCGAATATTTAAAAAATCTGCAACTTGATATATGGTGCTAACACGGTAAAATTGTATGAGCCCAAATTATAATAGATGAATGCCTATTATGCTTCTCTGCTTATACTATGACGACATGTTCATACAATGCCATTTTTATTAATATACATGTATATGCCAAATTTAATGAAAAAGACTTGAAAATGTGTGTCGCAAGATACCAAGTAAGAAAAAAATCAGCATTTTTATGTAGGGTCTTCACACAGTAAAATTATTTGTGCCCAAAATAATAATAGATGAATGCATATTAGGCCTCAATGTTGCTTATACTATGACGACTGGTTCATACGATGCCATTTTTATAAATATCTATGCCAAATTTAATGAAATAGACATGAAAATGTGTATCGCCAGGTACCAAGTAAGAAAAAAATCAGCATTTTTATCTAGGGTCTTCACACGGTTAAATTATTTGTGCACAAATAATAATAGATGAATGCATATTAGGCTTCAATGTTGCCTATACTATGACTACTGGTTCATACGATGCCATTTTTATAAATATCTATGCCAAATTTAATGAAATAGACTTGAAAATGTGTGTCGCCAGGTACCAAATAAGAAAAAAAATCAGCATTTTTATGTAGGGTCTTCACACAGTAAAATTATTTGTGCCCAAATAATAATAGATGAATGCATATTAGGCTTCAATGTTGCTTATACTATGACTACTGGTTCATACGATGCCAATTTTATAAATATCTATGCCAAATTTAATGAAATAGACTTGAAAATGTGTGTCGCCAGGTACCAAGTAAGAAAAAAATCAGCATTTTTATGTAGGGTCTTCACACAGTAAAATTATTTGTGCCCAAATAAGAATAGATGAATGCATATTAGGCTTCAATGTTGGTTATACTATGACTAATGGTTCATATGATACCATTTTTATAAATATCTATGCCAAATTTAATGAAATAGACTTGAAATTGTGATTCGCCAGGTACCAAGTAAGAAAAAAAATCCGCATTTTTATGTAGGGTCTTCACACGGTAAAATTATTTGTTCCCAAATAATAATAGATGAATGCATATTAGGCTTCAATGTTGCTTATACTATGACGATATGTTCATACAATGCCATTTTTATTAACATATATGCCAAATTTAATGAAATAGAATTGAAAATGTGTGTCGCCAGGTACCAAGTAAGAAAAAAATCAGCATTTTTATGTAGGGTCTTCACACGGTAAAATTATTTGTGCCCAAATAATAATAGATGAATGCATATTAGGCTTCAATGTTGCTTATACTATGACTACTGGTTCATACGATGCCATTTTTATAAATATCTATGCCAAATTTAATGAAATAGACTTGAAAATGTGTGTCGCCAGGTAACAAATAAGAAAAAAATCAGCATTTTTATGTAGGATCTTCACACGGTAAAATTGTTTGTGCCCAAATAATAATAGATGAATGCATATTAGGCCTCAATGTTGCTTATACTATGACTACTGGTTCATACGATGCCATTTATTAAAATATCTATGCCAAATTTAATGAAAAAGACTTGAAAATGTGTGTCGCCAGGTACCAAGTAAGAAAGAAATCAGCATTTTTATGTAGGGTCTTCACACAGTAAAATTATTTGTGCCCAATTAATAATAGATGAATGCATATTAGGCTTCAATGTTGCTTATACTATGACTACTGGTTCATATGATGCCATTTTTATAAATATCTATGCCAAATTTAATGAAAAAGACTTGAAAATGTGTGTCGCCAGGTACCAAGTAAGAAAAAAATCAGCATTTTTATGTAGGGTCTTCACACAGTAAAATTATTTGTCCCCAAATAATAATAGATAAATGCATATTAGGTTTCAATGCAGGGTTGGCATATTGACCGGTCAATTGAGTATTGACCGGGCCGGCAGTCAATACCCGGTTAAAACCGGTCAATACTGGTCATTACTGGTCGATTAAAAATTGTAGCATTTAAACATTACAAAGGAGCCATTTTATATTAAATCAATAATTATTCTGTAATTGATAAACTTTTTTCTGAGTTATTTATTTTTAAAAAAATCTTTAAAAAGCTGTAAAAAGTTACTTCTTAATTATTTATGGAAACAGCCTCAAATACATAAGGACTAAGGCAATATCTTTATCTCAGTGTATCACATCTGTTACTAATTAGCCGGATTTTACATAAATTCCAGGTTGATAAACACAACAAGGTAAAGGTACCTTGTAGTCGGTGAGATATAATAATAATACAGTTAGTAAGGCTCATACCCTGGGTACAGTAAATATACTAAAACGTACGCGGGAATTTTTTAACACTAAATCGGTTGTTGTCGGCTATTTTGTCAAAATTAATTATGTTTACATTTATGTCAATTTTCTGTTAAATGGCATTTATATTATCAAAACTCATTGTTAAAATCAATAATGTGATTTAATTTTAAATCTTAAATTGTTTAAAGTCGCGTCATTGTATGACGTCGTCAAGTATAATATTTTCCGCGACATCGCACGTTCACTTTTTACCGTCATAGATTTTTTAAAAGAAACATTATTTGGTTTGCAAGGTCCGTTAAATGGGGAACACCATATTCTGTCTTTATATTATGTTTTAACAATTAATTAATGCTGTGTAATAAATATTGTATAAGATATTTCGATATTTATTGAAAATGTTTCAAATTGTTATGTCAATTTTCTGTTTAATGGCATTTATATTATCAAAACTCATTGTTAAAATCAATAATGTGATTTAATTTTAAATCTTAAATTGTTTAAAGTCGCGTCATTGTATGACGTCGTCAAGTATAATATTTTCCGCAACATCGCACGTTCACTTTTTACCGTCATAGATTTTTTAAAAGAAACATTATTTGGTTTGCAAGGTCCGTTAAATGGGGAACACCATATTCTGTCTTTATATTATGTTTTAACAGTTAATTAATGCTGTGTAATAAATATTGTATAAGATATTTCGATATTTATTGAAAATGTTTCAAATTGTTATTTATGAAACCTTTTATTCTAATGAGTGTATGCTATTATATTATACTTTGAATAGCATATCTGTTGTACTATAATCTTATTAAACGGCCACCGGAAAAACTTTGCGAAACCGAAATTTCGCAAACTTAAGTACCCTTTTTCTTGAAGGTTTGCTTATTTGTGATAAAGTATAAGATAAAAGTCTAACTTGTGATTAATAATTGGTTATTTTTGCTTGTTAAATGCGTTTTCTTCACTATGAACTTTATTTGCAAAGTTGGGGTTCCCATGGGATTTTTGTAATATCCCATGGGATTTTTCATTATCCCATGGGAATTTTGGTTTCTCCCATGGGATTTTTCTCCAGCTTTTTTTATGGGAGAAAAAATCCCATGGGATTTTCAAAAACATAAAACACGTTCGTTTGTGCTTAGTTATCGATTTTAAGCATTGTTAAAGCATTTGTGCTTATTTTCGTTCAATTTACTTTGATAGAAAAAAAATCCCATTTTTTATGGGAAAAAAAAATCCCATGGGATTTTTTTCTGATTTTTATAGATTTATTCATGTAACCTTCAGAAACACTACCTTTTAACAAATGATGAGCATTTCTCGCGATTTCAACGCGTTATATCGTGTTTTAAAATAATAAAAAAATCCCATGGGATTTTTTTCCCATGGGATTTTTTTGTCCCATGGGATTTTTTTTCCCATGGGATTTTTTTTCCAATGGGATTTTTTTTAAGGTATAAGTTTCTAAAAGCTATATAATAATAATAATAATAATAATAATAATAATAATAATAATAATAATAATAATAATAATATTAATAATAATAATAATCGTGCTCAATATGATGAATTTGTACTTTTAAGCGACTAACATTTTTATTCGAGCCGATCGTCGAGTCCGAATGGTGAGTATAAGAGCAATTTACCAGTACAAATAAATCTCACTTGTGAAGAGAACGCTACCGTACTATAAAATAATCTTGATAATAAGTCATATCATTTCTCGACAGAAAATGAAAACAGTATCCATATTGATGTCAGCAATGTCCCCTGCTATGATAAATATTGACAAAATGAAAAACCTTGACAATAATTCCGTGTCGAATACGCATTAGATTATAGCAATCAAATTCATGTAAGCATTGATAAGATAATTTGCGAAAATGGGTCTTATGTCAAATACGGCAAGCGTAGCGACATTCCATAATGTCCGGTATTAAGTCACGTCAAGTTTCGTGGTCGAATTATAGCATAATAATCATTTTCACATTACGCGAATCATATGAGTTTCCCTACATATATTGTGTTAAAATTTATGTTACACTAATGTGCGATGATGAAAAGGGGATTTCGGTAATTCTACATTCGCCCGCCTAGTACCGAAATCCCCATATTTACGCCTTAAAGGGTCAATAGGTCATCGGTATGAATGGTTTTTGACTTCACATGAATGTTAAGGTGCAAAAAATGATATTAATTTTAATTATTAAGCACTCTTGACAGCATTAAGTTGCCTCTCAGTGGGGATTTCGGTAATTCTACACTAGAACTTAAACGCGCGCCGGTACCGAAATCCTGCTGTACAAACCTTCAAGTGTCAACAAAATTATTATAGTGTTTTTTTTCATTAGCAACCAGTGACATGTATTATCTCCCATTCGGTTACTTCTTTTGGAAAATAATTAGCGGGGATTTCGGTACTGCTACATTCGTACGCCCAGAGCCGAAATCACCCATGTTTACGCCAATCCCCCATATTACGCCTTAAAGGGTCTATATGTCATTATGTTTGGGTTTTGGCTTTGCATTAATGTTGATTTGTACACAATCATATTAGTGTTAATCATTTAAACACTCTTATCAGAATATTTTTTCCATTATTAAATAGTTTATTAATGTGAAAAATGTGTAAACGAATGTAAAAAAGGTAAAATGTACATTTAAAACATTGGTTACACAAAAGTATATGTAAATTTAACATGACATAGTAATAATAAGTCTTCAGAAAGTATTTTCCAAACAAATCTGATGAAACAAATGATATCGTACTACCTTATTTACAATATGCTATACACTTTTGCAATTTAGTTATCATTGTTTAATCAAAGCATAAATCAGGATAATATGTTGCCTCTTAGCGGGGATTTCGGTAATTCTTAACAAGCACATAAACCCGCGCCGGTACCGAAATCCCCGCTGTACAAACCTTCAAGTGTAAAAAAATACTGATTTAGGTTTAAATAAAGGGAACAATAGTATTTTTGGCCACCAAAAAGCACTTCCGCGTCAACAAAACGATTGAAATTATGTCAGAAACCCAGCTTTTCATTGTATATATTGCAATACACCATCGGCCGCCGAGAGCGGAATACTGCGCTTGGCCGCTAAACAATGTGGATTGCATCAAATTAAATGTCAATTTTCGATTTTATTACAAAAATAAACACTGCCTTTTTATAAATATGTCAAGCACGTACACTCAACAAAAATATCGATATATCTTTATGTAATGTAGAAAAGTAAAGCGCTTTATATATAACAATGTTTTATAATGTCTCTCTGGTTGAGAAAAAAAAACTAAACAAAACCATGTAGAACATATATGTTTTCATAATTAAAAAAAAATATTTAATGATGCACGTGATGTTTTATAATTGATATAAGTTCACGTGTCATTGAACGAGTTAAGGGAGAGATGCGAATTAAATTACACATAATTAAAAAATGATACTATACTGTCAGCTTGATTTATAAATTGTGTTCCATCGCGCCAATATATTCATTGTTCCATGAAATTGTGTATAAAAGCAAAACGATTGAAATTATGTCAGAAGTCCTGCTTTTCACATGAAATGATCTTTAACACTTTATTTATTCCAATCAGGTTATTAATAATAATAGGGGAAGTCTATACTGTGTATTAGAAACTTGTTGTGGTGATCCCTATCTTATCCGCTCAATACACATCCACCTGGCTACTGTACGGAAAAAATTAGATTTACTTCCAAAATAACTGATTTCATTAATTGCTAACTTGTTGTCTACATTTTAAATTAACAACGATAATGGATCAACATCACCGTTGCACAATTATTAAGTTCACAGTAATCTGTACTTTAAATAAATAGCCTAATTAAAGACGGTGCTAATAAAGAACAAAGCGTGAATGTGGATATTAAGAAATTAGATCCTTTTTTGCATGACACTGGCAGTATATCATTTTGTCTTATATACATAAGCCACATTTAAGACATTTCTTGAAAAAAAAATAAGCACGCAGTCACATATAAATAAGATACATTGAAGACACAGAAAAAAATAAATAAGACACATTTGCATCTTTCACTAAATTTTCTTAAAAAAACATGTGAAACTGAAGAAAAACATTTATTACTGACACATTATTCTAAAAGTCGACTGACAACTTAAGTTCAAAGAGGGATTTACAATTAAATAAGATCCATTTTCGCATGATGCTGGTTGTAGAGCAAGCAATACATTTCTTACTGACACATTATTCTAAAAGTCGACAGGCAACATAAATTCAAAGAGGGAACCACAATTAAATAAGATCAATTTTCGCATGATACTGGTTGTATAGCAAGTAGTCACATATTAATTACAGCTTGCATTAGTTGCAATAATTTTGTAAAGTGCGCGTGCTTCTGAACGTTGCGTTAAGCGAAAGTGTTGTCATTTTGTTAGTTTTATATTTTGGTATTATGTATGATTATTGCTTGTTTTGAATTTGAAATAAACGCTTTCTGGCAAATAAGCATCGTCTTAATTTTAATACAAATAATGAACATTTGACATACAAAATGTCCAATAACATACCGGCAATAACATTATATATATGTTAATTTCTGTGCATGTTTATACCGAAATTATAGCCGACATCGGCAGTTAGGGAAATTTAGTGACACACTTTAACACATCAAACATGCATGATAGTTCTTTTTTCATATGATATTCCCCTGGTTGCTTACCGGTGTATTGGTGCAGTTGATAACCCCGCCGGGACTACATTAGGGTGCTAATACACACGTGTATCGTGTTCAATACAATCGTCTTAATTTTAATACAAATAATGAACATTTGACAAACAAAATGTCCAATAACATATCGGCATTAACATTATATATATGTTAATTTCTTTGCATGTTTATACCGAAATTATAGCCGACATCGGCAGTTAGGGAAATTTTGTGACACACTTTAACAAATCAAACATGCATGATAGTTCTTTTTTCATATGATATTCCCCTGGTTGCTTACCGGTGTATTGGTGCAGTTGATAACCCCGCCGGGACTACAGTAGGGTGCTGATACACACGTGTATCGTGTTCAATACCCGATCCATGCTACAACGTGTAAGAACGGGAATTTCGGTAATTCTACCTTTTTAAGCTTGCGCACCTCTAATGGGCACATATCCAAATATAATTTAATTAATTATTTTCCTAATCAGCATCATTTCACTTAACTACATGCAAATTTGTAGGTAGCTTTCCACGCTTAAAAAAAAAATAAACCGATTTTTTCAAAACCACCCTCATGCTCGGCTTTTGTCCAGTTTATTTTCACCCCTTGGGTATATAAAAGTTCCATAATTCATTCAAATTTCCAAATATGGGCATGCAGTTGGTTTGTACAGATGCAGTAAAGGTGTTTAAAGTTTAAACAAGATGAAATAAGTATTCTTTTACAGACGTTTATTTTTTACAAATTTTAATCTATGGAATAGCGCCATGAAATGTAAGTGATTTCAGCCAAGTAAAAATTGGGTCGGTTAAAAACAAAGTGTCATAAAATTCAAAATAGTATCATTTAAGTTATATTTTAAATTAAGTTTTTATAGAAACACTATATACAGCAAAAATACCAAAAAATAGACAGATTTACCGTTTACTTTTTGAAATAAAAATAAAAATGCAACATGCATCATTCGTATTTTCAGCAGTAAATTAATCAATTTAGCCATAACGTTGTTTTAATTTTAAAATTGAAGGATGTGCATACAATTTTCAACATATTTAACAATAAACATAGCTTATGTGCTATATTAAATCAAATTACGTTAGAAAAGAAATAAAACGCGTCGCAAAAAGTATGCGATGTCGGCAGGAATCGAACCTGCGCGGGAAAATCCCAAAAGATTTCAATTTCATCGCCTTACCCACTCGGCCACGACAACTTTTCATCTGTGAAACCTTAAATTAGATATATATAAGTAAACAGGTAAAAAGGCTCGCTCGATCTTTGAAGAAATCGCGAAATCGTATTTTTCAGATGATAATTGGATCAAAGTCAATATTTATAGTGAAAATAATGTAATCTAAATGAATAAGTTAAACATATATCAAAATTCGAAGTTTGAAAAAAATAAAATGCATCTCTCGGAAATAAGCGATCATTGAAGATCGGCAATGGCTTATGTATGAAGTGAAAGGACAGTTGAAAGTTTCCATTTTGCACGTTAATGATTCTGATAATATGGTGACAAAGGCAGCAGTCCTATGCAGTATTGTGTTTGACCGGAGAATAGCGTGATCTGTGTCGGTGTTGGGCGCTCTGAGGGCGCAATCCGGCTACATAGGTACATAGAAACCTCTTGTGGCTATAGTCCATGAATCGGGTTCGGCAGACAGGGAAAATGTAAATTTTTATATGTATGTTTTATATCTTAATTACCTAAACGTATATTTATCCTGGTTACTTATTTACTGAGGTATGAGTTAGTAGCAATGATTGTAGATACGTTGTACTATATTTAGTAAGTATTTGGAGGACGAGTGGCACGGGCACGCGCTTTATTATCACTTATGCAAGGAATGCGTTTTGTTTATATACGTATTTTTGATATTCCGATAGGCTTAAGGGAGGTCACTTATTCAAGTAAAACGCGATATTTTTTGCAATGCCTTTTTATAACTCTTGTTTAATTAATTACATACGAATATACAGCTACATTTAAGATGATTTTTACCAGAAAAAAATTTCGGAGAAAGATATATTGAGATTTTGATATTCCATAAAATGCGAGTCTCCATATATATTTTCTATTGCAGGGGAGGTAATTTAAAATTTTTAAAGTCTCCGAATTGGTCTTTGTTGTATCTATTTACGTTTATTTTCAAGCTTATGGCGATTAAAAAATTAATTATTATTAGTATATGCTCACATGGATATTGGTACGGATATATCGTGTTCATATAACTGTTACTACATCCATTTCATTCATCATTCAGGTCGGGCTACACAAATCTCGAGAAGAGGCCAGTAGGACCTGTAAACAAACTCTCATACACACACTCTTCACTCATCGTGGCGCTCTCGCATGTCTGCGGCGATATATAAGATCGTTGTCATATATAATACTGTATTCGCTGGTATTTTCGGTTGATATGTTTGAATGCTTAGGACGCAATGAATATAGTGTATTTATATTTAATCGAAGTGAGCTCATTGTTGTTTCTGGCGGTATTCAATTTCTGGTAATAGTTTCGCGATTAAAGACGTCGGTTCTCGGTTAGGTGTGGAATGTTCTTATTTGTTAATGTGCCAAGTGCTTAAAGGCGGTTTATCGCACTTTATTAGTCGGCGTTTCAAGAAAATGGGTAATAAATGCAAATCAGTAGGTGCTTAGAAGACTTAAGTACGGCAAGAACCACAACTCACTCTGCTAGGAACGATTACCACTGCCTGTCTGCAGCAGACGACAAATGATTCTGCTCTAGCAGTGACTGTATATACCAGCTTGTAAACGCCATTGGCCAGTCTAGTGTTTATCATTAAAATATGCACATATTGGCTGCTTTCATGGAAAACGAGGCTTAATGCACGTCAAATAAGATTAGCCTGTGCACAATGATAAGCATATGCAATGCGAACAAGCTAATCAAGGACGACAACAGCGAACAACTAAAGTGCCTTCAGCGCTTTGAATTATAATATACATTATGTCCTATGTTATATGGCGTATAGCTACTAATATATGTGTGTATAAAATATGTTAACCGTCTTTATTTTTTAAATAAATGAAATCATACTGAAACTCTACGAATTGAGGATTTACATGTTTTTATGAGCTGTCAAAGATTATTACAAACAACAATTATTATCTTTTTTAATGCAGACACTTTAAAAGACTGTGGGTGCGGACCCAGGATCCTGCGATAAATCAAACGGAAAGGTACTTTAGGTACTTAAGCTACGTTGAAGAAACTCGGACATTGTTGGCGCCCTGTCTTCAATAAATACTGTTTTTGAGTGAGGTTAAACTTACAAATGTATTTGTTAGCCAATTGACGTGTATCGTGGTATTTTGAAATTAATTTTAAAATAACTGGGCTAAGCATTGGTTTCGGTAGAAAAGTACTGCAACAATTTCTCTAGATTTGAACTTATTTTAACACTCCGCATTATGATATTTTGATTCAATTTTTCATATTTATACCAAGTGAGTTTTCATTTAACCGCCTTGCGGATACAGATCCTTTAGCATGTGCTTGTGTATTATAATAACAATTAATGAGTTAATTTACTACTTACAGTATCGTTATTTTCATCAACATCATCGTTATCAACGTTATCATGATCATCATCATCAACATAATCATCATCTCATCATTATCATCATCATCATCATCATCATCATCATCATCATCATCATCATCATCATCATCATCATCATCATCATCATCATCATCATCATCATCATCATCATCATCATCATCGTCATCATCATCGTCATCATCATCATCATCATCATCATCATCATCATCATCATCGTCGTCGTCGTCGTCGTCGTCGTCGTCGCCCTCGTCCTCGTCCTCGCCCTGCTCCTCCGCCTCCACCGCATCATCAGCAGCAGCATCGTCATCAGCAACAGCAGCAGCATTATCGTCACTATCACCAACAACATCGTTATGGTCGTCATCGTCGTGATCATCATCATCAGTGTCATCATCATCATCATCATCGTCATTGTTATCGTCGTTGTTCTCCTCCTCGTCGTCGTCATCGTCATCATCGTCGTCATCGTCATTCTCATCATGAACAATTTCAACAACCGTAAAACCTATCGCTCAGCTCATTTTTGCAGTGAATTCGGATGTTATATCAAATATTTTTGATTAATAGAGTTTGCTGCTTAATGTATTAATAACTAAATAATAATGTTGATAATATTGAAAATAAATGGTTTCAATTTTATTTATCCGTTTAAGATGCAGTATTTGACCAAGTCAATTTTTCGCTAAAAGTAGTCATTACACATTCAATCCAAAAAGCGTTACGAGTTGCTATTGAAACTATAATCGCATTCCGATAAAAATGGTGTCTGTATTAGGGCCTGTTCAATTTCTACGCTTAATTGCAATTCATAAAAATATTTTTAAGGGTACCGGTATATCTAGACACACTCTGTTATCCAAACAATCCTTGAGATCATAAACAAATAAACAATGAAATATAAATAAAATTAGATGATAAAAAATGGTATCTTCCTTTTTGCTGTTGCTAGTTATCAACAGAGTAGCAAAACTTTTAAATATAAATTATATTCAATTCATAGCACGCTTAAAGATTTGAAGTTTATCTAAATCTATAAGCACAAACATATTTATGTTTGTTAATACAAAGCTGTAGCAGTTTTCTGATTGCGCTTGAAAAGATGTGATTGTTGTTGTTGCATTAATAGTATCATTAGTTTGTATTTCCAGATTAGGTATTCCACCATACATTTTGTTTTTAATCAGATGTCTTATGATTGGCATTGCAATATTTCAATAACGAGTAATCAACACAATTGACTTTATGTATTTTTAATTGTTTATACATATTATCATTAACACTTGAGGGAAAAATAAGCTGTGTCATTTTTTATTTTTTATTTTACTTATGGTTCAGACAACTCTGCTTTTACTATATGCCGTAATAATTATAAGTTTCCGTTCACTTAAAGATATTGTTTTTCGTGTTGGAAAATTTAAATACGAAAAATATTTAGAGACAAGTGTGTTATGTTTGTTTGTCAATTATTTAATTGAAGTAGAAATAATACATCAGTGTACATAATTTTATTGTGTTGTTCCCTTCGTTCTTTACTTTAAAAATGCAACTTAACAGCTTTGCAATCAACTGAAATAATATATAAAAAGTAACAAGAAATATCTTTAAAAAAGATATACGGCGTAAATAGTTTAATGAATGAGATCAAGGATAGCGAATGTCTTTTTCTGTGCAGTTCTTAGCTGCATCACACGCAGTACGGGATGTTACGGGGAGTTTTCGCGGCTTATTTTACATTATAACATATTGCTGGTCATAAACCTATAGCTACAAAACAGAAAACCAAAAGAAGAATGGAAGTGAAATTTAAACATATGAGTCAACCGGCCACACGAGAAGTATCCGTATTTATAGGCGCGTTCTTCGAACAAACCTGTTTTAGTGGTTTGTCGGTCATTGCTATTTGATTCATCGTGCTAATGCTTAAAGTGATATTATGGGCATTTTGCACTGTTGAATTGAGCTGAAAAGAATTAACAGGTCAAAATAGTTAGTTAAAATGTGGTTACTGATTAATTATCTGCAACTCACCTTGCTACCAGTTGTTTATAAAAATATATTTTATATTCGATATTCTTACGTGACCCATTCAGTCCTGTAAGCTGAAATGATCCGTAAAACAATTTCGTGTCTTTGTGTCGTATGAACAAATCTGCACTAAAACTAAATTTAGGTTCAACTCGTAAACGCATGATCAGTTGTCAAACGAAAGTACGGTTGATATTCAAATGCATTATTTTTCTCTTTCTGGTATATTGTTTTAGTATGATGATGCTGCATTAATTAATATAAGTGTATATGAAGTAGAAACATCAAAAATAATCAACGGTTGCGATAGACACCTATAAACTGTTACATGCTCATAATATCACTTTAGTACATTAAGCAATATGGACGAATAATTATTGTTAAATTTATCAACAATAATATTTATCATTGTATTGTTGAAAACACATTAAGAATCTATTATTTACATACCATAATTATATTGCTGAATATCTTCATTTAACATATTTCTGGTCTAAAGAAAATTCCAGGTCACCTAGTTCACGGATAGCGTCTTTATTATATAACGATTATTTTACTGGCCGCCAACTCCGGTGATGACCTGTATATAAACTCTGAATGTCCGCGAATTGACCCGATATACCTCGCGGGTTGAAATGCAATGCTTTAAAGTGAGGCCTCGCTTCCATTGCTCTTTATACTTTTACATGTTAACATGTTGACAGGAATAAGGAAGTAAGTACTAAATATGAGAACATAGCCTTTTAAGTATAAACGCTCTTGCGCTGGTAATACTCTGAAAATAAAAGGTGTACGCACAAACTGTATTGATGTCGAGAATTGAGTGTAAAACTGTTCTATCTATTAAGCCTTTTCATTCGAGATAAAATTGTTTCATACAGTAAAACAGTGTTACAAAGACGCGGATATGTTTCCAATGTTCTGGTGGTATACTCAAATCAGCCAATGGAATAAATGAAGTGTATTCATTCGTACCTAGCCGCGGGAAATTGTATTGGAATTTTATTGGACACTTACAAAGGTCAGGCTAAGGTGAAAAGCTGGCTTATGCAGCTTACGCCGAAAAACAATAAACGTTTGGCTTTCTTAATACGATATCATTTCAAACGCTGTTGGAAGGAACCATTGCTTATTAGAGGTTTACAAGGTAATTTACCCAAGTACGCAAATGTAATGGTCGATTGCCCTTAGGCATGATTCTGTTTTATTACTTTAATCCGGTTGTAAAAATGCATGACCGAAGGGTCATCAGATAAGCAAAAACAGGGTCAAAATCTGATAAAATAGCGCTGTTTAACTGACTGTACGAAAATCCGTATGTCCGAAAATTTAGAATCATGAAAACATAAATATTTTGGCTTAAAAAGGAAATGTAAGAAAATTTAGAATGTAAGAGAAAATACGGTGGTTTTATGGTGTTTAAATCGATTAGAAATAGGAAAACCTAAAGACATTATCTCAAGTGTGATTTTCAAAAGATTTTATATGAATGTACACACACGGTAAAACTAGTCTATTAAAATGAAATACCTTCATTGGTTCTCATGTTTTTAATATTTATTAAACATAGGTATTTGTGAACACTTGTTGTTATATAATATTGAAATGTACACGCATACTGAACATAAAATCATTAGCATAACGGCTAAGTTGGTTTTTACTAAGATTGCAATAGTGTTTATTTTATTATTATGAATCTTATGATGATAATTTTGAAAGTATGACACAGAGTATCTGAAGAAGATATATACATAATCACATATGTTGTTGTTGTGGTGGTTATTGTTTCAATATTTTTATGAGTATCATACATTAAATGACGAATAGCTATTAATTTTGTCATACAAACACCATAATTATTATTGGATTGCGGAGATTAAACAAATCGATTCCCTAGTAACTGATATAACTGATACATTTTTTGAGCGACAATTTGAAACTAAATCTAGTATTATTTAAATTTGATTATTTTAATTGCAGACTTTTTTTATTAACCCCAATTATTGTGTAAGCAACGTTTCTTTTATTTAAATCGCTGAGTACGAAGCATCAAGCTATTTTTTAATTAATTGACAGTGATCTTTAATGTATGTCATAATATAAATTGAAATCAATCTTAATTAAAGCTTGAGCGGTTGGTTTGTTATAAGTTTTGTAAATGTTGCTGTAGGATATGTATGCACAATAAATACTAACGCTCTGGCATATTGTGATGGTGATATGATTATATATTGCACAATGAATATGTGATGATGTTCTTGTGATAATATTGAGGCTATAATTAGTTTTTGAATAAAGCTAGCTAATTTCAAATAAGATACAAACACATCCCAATCCTAAAATTATCAGTAAGTTATAGTATTGTTTGCCTCTAGGCGCATAATTAATTGAAGGCCTAGTTTATCTGTTAATCCTCGCCCCATGTGGTGTCCCAGTGGGTACACTGATATTAATACACGATGTATTGGTCCACAATTAAATCTCTTATAAAAACATGTCTCTCAGGTGACTGAAATATGGCTGTGTAGATACAACAAATACTACTACAACGGAGACTAAGATAACACATGATACAATTAATTTGTCTTCCTTGCGTTCTTCTTATACGACAAACACTTCTAAAACAAAAAAGCAAAAAGCCGCTACTGCTACTGCTTCGGCTACTCTTACTGCTACTGCTGCCGCTGCCGCTGCCGCTGCCACTGCCACTGCCACTGCCGCTGCCACTCCCGCTGCCACTGCCGCTGCCGCTGCCACTGCCACTGCCACTGCCGCTGCCACTGCCGCTGCCAGTGCTGCTGCTGCTGCTGCTACTGATAGTGCTACTGCTACTGCCACTGCTACTGCCACTGCTACTGCCACTGCCACTGCCGCTGCCACTGCCGCTGCTGCTGTTGCTTCTGATAGTTCTACTGCTACTGCTGCTGCTGCTGCTTCTGCTGCTGTTGCTGCTGCTACTGTTACTGCTACTGATACGGCTACTGATACTGCTACTTCTACTGCTACTGCTAGTGCTAGTGCTACTGCTACTGATTCTGCTACTGCTACTGCTGCTGCTGCTACTGCTGCTGCTGCTGCTACTGCTACTATTGATAATAATTCTCCTTCTACTTCTCTTTCTAATATTGCTAGCGATGCTTCATAATTTATTTTTAAATGTATCATTTTGTTAAAACAGGAAAGAACTGTTATATATATTTTCTTAAAGGGATCTTTTCACGCTTTGGTAAATTAACAAAATTGAAAAAAGTTGTTTCAGATTCGTAAGTTTTCGTTTTAGTTATGATATTTGTGAGGAAACAGTAATACTGAACATTAACCATGCTCTAATATAGCCATTATATGCATCTTTTGACGATTTTATAACCTAAAAATTATAAAGCGTTGCAACGCGAAACGATTGAATAATTTGGAGAGTTCTGTTTTTGTCGTTAAATTTTGTGAAACTACGAAGATTGCTTATATAAGGTATAAAATACGTCGAGAATGTGTACTCGGCGGAATAGCTCAGTAGGCATAAGCGTTTATACTACAGAACTCTGCCAGGACTCCAGGGGTCACTGGTTCGAACCCTGCTCCGGGCAATGTACATTTCCTTTTTTTTATTTTTTTTCTTGATTTTTTACTGGAGCTTTTATTATCCAATGTTTACATTTATCAATATAAAGCATTTAATGAATAAGTTAAAAAAAATGCCAAAATCTGTGAAAAGGCCCCTTTAAAGGTGTAAAGAATCTAAACTTTTCTGCGATTAAAGTTTTATTTAACTGGATTAGTATAGGCCACATAACAGACGCTATTGTACTGATTTGTACTAAACAACATTTTGTCATAATCAACAGTTTTAACATGCCGCAGTTTCCTTGGAAGTTGACCTTTGATTGGAGTTATGTATAAAACATTAACAAGGTATTTGTTGACAGTTTGTCCTGTCACAATTATATATTAGTTGAGCCAAACGTGTGATAAAGATCCCTTTTGGGGTGGCGATAAATACTATTTATATTGTTCAACAGTGGGAGACTTAGAAAACATATGTTACCATTAATTTGTCTACTTTGCCTGCTTCTTCTTTATATATTTTTCTTGCTAATCGTTTAAGTTTAGTTTTAGTTAAGTAGGTATATCAATTTACATTTTTTGATAGATATTTATTTGGATAGTAATAGTATGTTCTATTTGACTTGACATCATTGAACCGGTTTATTCATTGATAAGATCGGGATCTCCACAGGTGTTTAATCTCGATTGTTAGGTGGGGAGAAGGGTCCGAATGATAATGTTGTCGTCGGCTTACGAATCACATTTCACAAGTTTTAGACAAATATGCATACGTTATAAACCTAATTTAAGTATTACATAGATAATAACTTATCTTTATTTTGATGAACTACGTTTAAGGTATAAAACTATAATTATCTATGTGTTGTGTGCCGCATACATACCATCTTGCTTTTTTAAATTTGATCACAACGGTCCGAAGTCATAAACATTCATTATGCATGGTTGCTAAAGCACAGTGTATACTAACTAACCTATGTTTATTGTTGTTTGCTAGGGTTATTATTATTATGTTTTATTTTTTTTTATTTTTTTTTTTTTTTGGGGGGGGGGGCTGGGAGGGCTTTTATAGAAGATTTCAACTAGTCCTTCAATTAACGAAAAAAAATATTGGTATAGGAAATATAAAAGAGTAATAGACAGCTTCATTCATGCTGTTCTATTATGGTGTTTTAACGCATATAATTATGTATGGTTGATGAAGCACATTGTATGCTACCGATGTTTATTGTTGTTTGATGATGATGTTAAGTTGGTGTTGCTGTTGTTGTTAATGATGATGAGGAGGAGGAGGAGGAAGAAGAAGAAGAAGAAGAAGAAGAAGAAGATGGTGATGATGATGGTGGTGGTGGTAGTAGTGACGACGACGACGATGATGATGATTTTGATTATGATAATGAGGTTTGAGTTAAATTAATGCGCAAAGATTTTTCTTTTTAGCGGCCAAATGCAGATATCTGCGCTCGGCCGCTGTAAGGGTTATGTAATATTTGCAATCTACATAGGAGTCAATAGCAGATACCAAGCACCATATGCTTATGAGAAACAAAAGCAAAATATTGGCAATCGCTGAAATCTCGAATATGACTTAATCATTTTATTAAATGAAAACCGGTAACTATTTTAAACGGTTATTATATTGCAACAACTTAGCGGTGTTTATCCAAAAGACCATTGTTATAATTACAGGGACGTCAATAGGCCAAACTATTAAGGAAATATGATTTGAGTCGTCAAGGATAGATTTTTGAGATCAATGTACGTCCGATGAGATTTAAAGGGAGTTGGAGGCGTAGGGACAGATTCGTTCGAGTACGCGATCATTTGAGAACAAATTATGTTGAAGCTTTATCGGAATTCCGGAAATTTGCGATCGGTACCGATTTTTCCTGGTTCTTTTTTATTGATTCTGATAAGTTAGCGGCCGGCACGGACATGAATATTAACTGACGAAAACCTCTTCGCTACTTTCCGAAAATCTTCGACATGTTGCAAATATCCGTAATATTCCGCATTGTACTCACCAGAAATTGCAACTAGAAAGACTACAATAAATCAGTTAGCTACGGCTCGGGCGGGGATTTACCTTTTATCCCTGTAAGGGACCTAATGCCCCAGACTACCGGCTATTTTTTCCGGAATTTGAACTTGATACACTTGATATCCCTGAATTAAATATTTATATCCGCAATTTTGATCTCTAGAGTGCTGACTGTTAGTATTGTATTTGACTGGAATGACTGTCGATTATGTGTTTTTAAGATTAAAACAAGCTTACGAAGAACTTTGTGTTTGCTTTTTTGTACGCTTTCTTTTTAAAAATGTATTGTCCGCCACGGACGCAATAATTGACCAAATGTACCAGATTGTGGTCTCTTTAAAGTGCTATGTTTTTACTGCCGTGATATCTTTAACAAACTACACATTATTGATCTTGGACGTTTTATACTCTTATTGAATTTGTTTCTCCAAAATATGCTCTTCTATTAGTAGATGTTTAGGTGACGATGTTCTAATTATAGATCTTACACGGCCAAGAAACACTAGATAGGTCTTTGCAAAGAGAGCTGTTGGATATCGTGAATGCGTTCAATGTGGCCTGTTTATTTCAGAAAGCTATGTGCAATGTTTTATGGGGATTTCTATCAAATTGCCAATTGCAAAATTTGATTTAATTCATTCGGACCTACAAGCGGGAAAATTCTTCATTAAAATTCAATGGGCTCTTAAGAAGTTCGTTGAAAGGGCAAATTTGACGTTAAACAGCAACGCCGAAAAAATTGCTACTCAGTCTTATTTATCACTTTTTTTGTAAGATTTACCAGTAGACGTTCTTAAGTGAAATTAAGCAAACACACAGTGCCGACAAATATGGAAGGGTATTTAGGTAAAAATTACATCCTTCTTTGTGACTGTGTCATGATTCTTGATGGTACTTTCAATTAGTATGTAGACACCTTTTCATGCTTGATGACACTTACATCTTGCCTGATGTCCAATGTATATTTACATTCTGCTTAATGGTATCATGCATGTGTACAGATGCAACATTCTTGTTCGTTAATTGCATGCTGCATATGTGTATGTTGGTTTGTGCAGAGAGACTTGTGCAATAGTCGCAGTGCATAATGAAATCAAATATTAATGCGTTTAATAAATTAACGCGATGGTAAGATGTGAGTTTCACCCAAGCACAAAGCAACATACTATCATGCATGATACAATGATGTCAATTGACAGTCATTCCGAAATGCTACGGAGGACTACGGAAATTTACGGCGTATAACGGAAATTTTATGTTATAGGAGAAGTTGCGCACCTTTGTAAGATATTTGCTACTGAACCGAAATTAACCGCGTGTTTGTAGACTTAACTTTTTTTTGGTTAATGACTAACCATAATTTTTGTACAGTAATTTACCTTCAATAACCAAAGAAAGTCTATGGATATATTTCAATATATGCTACTAATGCATGTATGCAGAGCTCCAGATAAGACGCTTAAAGTCGTAAAAAATTGAATTAAATTTAGTAAAAAAGTAGACTTAAATTCTGTGCGTACGGTTACACATTGGAAAAATAAAATAAGAATTCAAAATGTGTGATCATGCGTAAAACTCAATATCAATGCATATAATGTAAACATTTTATCAATGAGTTTCCACTCGTCTAGGCCCTCATTACAATTATGAAATCAACAGCACTTTAACGTTATTATGAATAACAGACCATCTTTACAACAGTCGAAAAGCCGAACGTTTTCCATTATCTGGTCCTTTTATCGCAAAAAGTCTGCTGTAACCCGGCAATTGTCATTAGCTCTTCTTAGACTATAAACCTAAATGCGGATGTGCCAAAAATTATATTTACCTGAAAAAAAAATTAATAATAGACTTTAAGGCTGGATTATTATAGAGTGTAAACCAAGATTTTGCTGAAAAAGTTATCTGGAACTTTGTATGTATGTTGAGAGGAAATCGATTACATAATTTCAAATTTACTAGAGTACTTTTATATTGCACCGCATAAAATGCTTTAAAACTATAATATTGAAGTGCACATATAAACTTTATTATAGATGGGTAGGTATTTCGTGTCAATCTCTTTCACATATGAAAGAGCTGTTGGTCATGCTGCTTTAAGTACATATAGATGCATGACACAATTTAGATTAAGCAAAATAAAACACTAGGTATTTGCCAAGAGTCAAATATATACGAGCAGTAAGAGCGTAATCGTGCACAGCGAGACTTACTCATGTAGAATTGAAACTCTTATTGCTTTCTTTCGAAATAATTTCATGTGTCCGATCTAATATGCAATATGCCCGGTGTTTTTTTTGCGGATTAATGTTCCGTTTTAGATCCATAATTAACGAATGCCTCAATATTTACAAAAATTAACACCGGAATAATGTTTACCGACATTTTTTCATACAGATTGGATATAAATATTATAGAGCTTAACAAAAAAATACATTAAGCCCTGTTCTCCCGGCACACGTGCTGGACACACAGGTGGTTAGCGTGTTGCTATGATAATAATTAGTGAAAACATCTTTTTGAATGATAAATAATCATATTAAAACGAAAAATCAAATTTTCTATATAAAAAAAAATCACTACCGTTTTATATATAACAAGGTATCCAACTCGAAATCATCCGAAAACGGGGTGCATCGTTTTGAGCAGCCATTACTAAATTAATTTTGCAGCGATTTTCATGACCCGGTCTTATTCAACGCAGAAATGAATTTCCTTTTAGGAAATGTATATATATTGTTATATTTCTACACATGCTGGGTCAAATTTTAAGAAATAAAGCTATACATAATTCGCTTGACCCAGTTGTTATCGATCAGACCGTATTTATGAATGAAATCTCCAGTTGTAAAGACACAACTCCGCATTGGAGCAATGAAATCACTCTTGTGTTTAAAATGTCAGTTGGTTGAAATGTATGTAAACAAAGGTTTGAAAATGCGCTGGACAGTTAGTTGTGATGCATAATTCTACGGCAAGCACGGTAAGAATGTTTTTTTCATACGTTTTATTGAATTATGGTATCGAGGTTTGTGAACTTTGCAGTGAAAATGCCCATTTCCCCGTGAAGATTTCAGTCATGAATACTGTCTGATCGATCACAGCTGGGTCACGCGAGTTGTGTATCGTGTTATTTTTTAAAAGTTGACCCAGTATTTGTAAACATATTGCAAGACATATACATCTCCAGAAAGGAAATTTATTTCTGCGTTGAATAAGACCAAGATCGTGAAAATCGCTGCAAAATTGATGAAGTAATGGCTGTTTAAAACGATGCATCCCGTTTTCGGATGATTTCGAGTTGGATACCTTGTTGAATATATATTTAACTTATTTTTTTTAAGAAAAGTTGATTTTTCGTTATAATATGATTACTTATCATTCCAAAATATGTTTTCACTAACTAGTATTATAGCCACACGCTAACCACCTGTAGCTGGACACTTTTAAAAAACACTATACAAATTCAAGTACTTATGCACTTAATTGATTGTAAACAATGACGGTTGAAATCCGTGCGTGGGAACTTTTCTGGTAACCAAGAACGACGTCAACGTTCATGACAAACCTGTTTATATGACATTTATTTATTGATTTTTTTCAACTTGATTGAAAATTATGTTTTATGATATTTTAATACATGTAGATGAAGTAGTTGTTTTCTCAACGAGGAGTACAATAGTTGTACAGTACTAGACACGAGTACTTGTAACTTTCAGGTTTCTCTGTATACCACAGACATTATATAGTCATAAAATGATAAATATGTGTTTATAGAAATTGTAATTATAGCATGGTAAACAGACTAGAGAAATCTGAAAGTTTCACGCACATGTCTGTGGCAATGGGGGTTTGGGCTACTTTATAAATATGAGGTCGATATGCAATGCACATCGGTAGATTACGTCTACTGTAATTATTTGGACTAGGGAAGGGCCACAATTCCAACACATCAGCCCCGTTATGTTCTGAATAAAATACATGTATAATTTCTTGAGTGCCAATTGCATCTTACAAATATCAAAAACATTCACGGCAGTCAATTCATTGTGTAAACTTACTGGTCTTCATGGCAATAATGAACGTATTTTGTTTAATGGAGATTATATAACGAAGGGAACTAATTCAGCTTATTCAGTTTACTAGTCAAAATGATTCGGATGTTTTCGCTTTTTTTTCCGGAAAGTAATTTATTCAACATACGGAAAATAAACGCGCGCCACCTGATGTCATAATTTAGTAACTTGCATTCTGCTTACTGCCTGTTGCTAACTGCCGTTGTTAATGACGCTTAGTGGCAAAACCGATTATGACTGGTTTCAGGAATAATGAACACACAAACATTGGATAGTCACCAAGCATGTTGAAACAATCGTCAAGTATAACCGATAGAGAACAAGCATGTTGGAACTGTCATGAAGCATGTTAGAATAAACATCACGCATAATGTAAATATTATTCATGAATGATGTAATGTTGCAGCAATCATCAAGTATAAACGAATAGACAACAAGCATGTTGGAATTGTCATAAAGCAAATTAGAATAAACATCAGTCATAATGTAAATATTCACCACGAATGATGTAACTTTTACCTAAATATCCTTCCATAGACATGTGTTGTTACTAAAATAGACATAGAGATTTGAGCATTGGGAGTGACCTAATCATACTGTGCTTTAGCAGTATTACGGAATACCGTTAGTGCAATCGTGGTTACACATTAAAATCCAGAGGGCGAGAACGCGAGAACGCGATAGTACGATGGCGACAATGTGACAATACGATGATGACAGGGTGACAATACGATGGCGACAATGCGATAGTACGATGGCGACAATGCGAGAACGCGATAATACGATGACGACAATCAGACAGTGCGATGACGACAGTGCGACAATACGATGGCGACAGTGAGATAGTACGATGGCGACAATACTACAGTTCGATAGTGCGATAAAACGATGACGACAGTGCGAAAATACGATGACGACAGTGCGACAATACGATGGCGATAGCCGACAGTGCGATAGAACGATGGTGCCAATGCGATAACGCGATAGTATGATGGCGGCAATTCGAAAATGCGATGGCGACAGTGCGACAATACGATGGCGACAATGCGATAGAACGATGGCGACATTGCGATGATACCACGGCGACAGTACGATATGACTATCGCATTGTCGCCCCCGTACTATCGCACTGCCGCCATTGTATTGTCGCACTGTCGCATTGTCGTCATCGTACTAGCGCGTTTTCGCAATCGTACGAACGCATTGTCGCCATCGTATTGTCGCACTGTCGTCATCGTACTTTCGCGTTCTCGCATTCTCGCCCTCTGGATTTTAATGAGTAACCACGGTGGCCCTAACGGTATTTTGTACAGTAAAGTGCGTAAAATCTGGTTTGGAATAACAATTTTTATGCCGAAAACAGATGTTGAAAACCCGACTTTGTTTTATAAGTAGTAGTCTAAATATACAATGAGTTTTCCGAGCATTAAATAAACATATTAAAATAAAATTCATGTTCGTATCAGTTGAAGTTCTTGTTAATAGTAGAAGCAAAGAACACAATAAAACGCTGATTGGGCTTACTAATTTGAGGCAAGAAAAAACACATCGCGCTATTATATATAACATATAACGCGCATCCGCAAAGTTCGAGCGCCCGTCTCGGTGCCGTCGTTTCCGGTGAAAGTTTCGCACAGGAGCTACCGAGTTTGGATATGAGACCACGAATCATGGCTTGACTTTATATATCAGTCAGCGTAGTACCTGACCAGACTGCGCGGTTGGACAAGCTAGGATGGACCAACTTCGGCCGCATATGACATAAGACCCATTTTCGCATGACGCGGGTCATCTGACCTTTATAATGTGTATATAGCTTTGAATGGAATTTGCACATAGTTTTTGGCATGGACTTATTGTTATGTTAATGTGTTGCACGCTTTCAAAAGCAGAGGGCATATATAAGATCAATTATACTACGGAGTTCATTTTCTGTTGCAAAATGAAATGCAATAAAGATTGTTACTCAGCGGTGTGTACAGTATGACAGCGTTGTCTGTCTGCGATGCATTTATACTGGTTCTAAGCTGGCATACTCACCAATTGGACTCAACCATCTGCTCGAACAAGAAATGATAAGTTCTACTAGCATAAACCTTTAATTGTAACTCATTTTAAAAATATTCATGTTATTTATATAATTCAATTTATTATTCAAAATTATAATTATTATTTCCTTTATTGTTGTTTTTCCCATTAAGAAACTTATTCGGCTTACGAAACTGAAAAATCCCATTCGAAAAATCCCATGGGAGAAAAAATCCCATTGGAGAAAAAATCCCATGGGATTTAAAAATCCCATGGGATTTAAAAATCCCATGGGATTTTTTGTTTTTGTTTTAAACACGACTAAACGCATTAAAATATCGTAGTTGTTCATCATTTCATAAAATATGATGTTTCTGAAAGTTTCATGAATAAATCTCCCAAAATAAGAAAAAAATCCCATGGGATTTTTTTCTCCCATTTTAAAATGGGATTTTTTTATTACTAAATATTTTTATATATAATTGGCATAAAACCAATATACAGTCCTTAAATAACGTTAAAATACTTGCAAACGCAAATAAAACACGTTTTTTAAAATGTTCAAAATCCCATGGGATTTTTCTCCCATTTGCAAATTATGGGAGAAAAAAAATCCCATTGGAGAAAAAATCCCATGGGAAAATCGAAAATCCCATGGGAAAATGCAAAAATCCCATGGGAACCCCAACTTTGCTTATAAATTTCATAGTGAAGAAAACGCGTTTTTTGAGTGAAAATAACCAATTATTAATCAACGATAAGACTTTTATCGCATACTATGTCTCAAAGTAGCAAATCTTTAAGAAAAAGGGTACTTAAGTTTGCGAAATTTCGGTTTCGCAAAGTTTTTCCGGTGGCCGTTATTACTCAATTTTTATTGTTAATTTCATTTATTGTAGAGAATGGTCAATGTTACATCTAGTTGCCAATGCTTGTCGTCAACGTTAGTCGTCAATGCTTGTAATCATTGTCGTCAATGTTAGTCGTCAATCCTTATCGTCATTATACATGAAGGAAATAAAAGCAGAAACAGAGACGTATTCTTGATTACTTGCTTATTCCTACGGCGTCCTCTCAACACTCATACTAAAAAGCATGTTGATGCTGATTTTTTAAAGAGAAGTTTGTTTAAGGTAAACAATATTGTTTTACGTTAATCGGTAGCATGTTTAACGCAGTGTTCTCCAGAAACATCTGAGAAGCCAGTTATATTTTCAAAGTAGCCGGCGATTAAGCAATAAAACATGTGCATTTGCACCATTTCAATTGATATTTTGAGGAAAAGTAGCCTGCATCTAGATTGAATGTAACCGGTGAAATCGCCGGCTGCCGGTGCTTCCAGAGACCACTGTTAACGACATCGGATTTTTGGCGGATATACAAATCAGATACAATCTAATATTTGCGGGTATGTTTAAGTTTATTTACCGTACCCGGGGTACATGTAAGTAAAATTAAGAGTACCCGGGGTACATGTACCGGTAAGTAGTACCCAAGCCGAGTATGATCAATCGAGCCTTAGTAAGTGAGTGATGGTGTATGGGATAACATGCACTGAGGGTGTATATTTTTCACGAACAAGTCAATTGAAGGTGTAAGAGATGCATTGATCCATAAGATTAAAAAGGGTAATTAACCACGAGCTTATTAAAATTAAAATGATGACATTACATTGTACCAGCTGTTTATTGTTGTATACTGTAAGCTTGCAATATTTTAAATAATGTAAACAACTTACCTTGTATTAAGTTGGCACATTGTTGTCAGGTGTAGAAACTTTTTATACTTATTTCTGTTAAGTTGCACTGGCTGAACCAAAAGAATTATGTAGTCGTTTCTAAATAATCACGAAACAACCTACTAATGCTTATATGCTTGCCAGTTACTGAGTTTGTGCATTTCCATTCATTATCGGCCTTGGCAAACAGCGTAGAATCAGATGAGACACCGTGTGATGTCTGCTATTTCGTTACGCTGAAGATTTCCATATCCGCGGGTGTTTTTATGTCAAATGTTATGGTTTTTCAATAGATCGTATACTTATCTACAAAACAGCGAATTAGCGTTCACTTTACATCATTTCTGATGATCTTATTTTGTAAATAATTTCTGAGCGTTAATTCCTACGTTGCTATGTCGTCAGCCATTTTGAAGGTTGGTTTGTTTACTTTCGGTTTCCACTACAAACGAAATTAATTGATTTGCTGCTTGCGTTTATTTATTGATTAAATAATAAATTATTAAACCGTAATAATGTAATTGTCTGAATATCATTTATATTCAAGATATTATCGGATAAATAGAATACCATTCTAATACCAGTGTGTACTTACATTTATCTCGGAAAGCCTAGCCGTGTAAACCTTTCTTTAACTCGTCGCACTCAATACGTTGAATAACACATAGATTTATGTCATGTTCATTAAAAAACCACAATGTGCACAAAAGACATGCATGTGTACTACCGATTGATATTCAAACACAATTATTACGCCTTTGTTTATCGATTAAACGCCTAACTGAATTAATAACGCGTAACGTCAGTTTCTTTGTTTCGTAGCAAGATGGAAGCTAGCCTAAGCGCTTTTCATGACGTCACGCGCGCGTGCCCTTTCCCATAAAAAATATTTAAACGCAAAATACTCGAAAACCTGATTTTTCCTAGGTATAACGCCTACGCCAACAGGTAGATCGCATTCTTCTCCATATACATGCAAAATTTCAGCAAAAGTAACTGACCAGTTTTCAAGGCGCTCAAATCGCAGTGATTTGCCTCAGCTTAACGAAACTTAGCCCCCTTTATCATTCGTTCGAATGAACGTCATCAATGATGACGTCCAATACATCACTCATTCCATACTAGAGTTGCGACACCTTAAGGGTTTCGCGGGATGGAATGAGTGGGGAGATCAAATCAAATTGAAAGCCGATTAGTTCGACAAAAAATTGGGTACGAAAAAATATGTGGGCAGTGGGTACGAAAAAAAAATAATTTGGGTACGAAAACAAATTTGAGTACGAAAAAAAAAGGGTACGAACAAAATAAAGGTACGAAAAACTATTTGGGTACGAAAAAAATGGGTACGAATAAAAAATTAGGTACGAACAAATTTGTGTACGAAAAAAAATTTGAGTACGACATATGGGTACGAAAAAATTTGGGTACGAACAAATTTGTGTACGAAGAAATAATGGGTACGAACATAATATGGGCAGGAAAAAAAACTAATTTGGTTACGAAAACAAATTAGAGTACAAAAAAATAATGGAAACAAAAAAAAATAGGGTACGAAAACTATTTGGGTACGAAAAAAATGTGTACAAATAAAAATTTGGGTACGAAACAAATTTGGGTACTAAAAAAATGGGTACGATTTTTTTATTTGGGCACGAAAAAAATGGGTATGAAAAAAAAATTGGGTACGAACAAATTTGGGTACGAAAAAGATTGGTACGAAAAAAAAATGGGTACGAACAAATTTGGGTACGAAAAACATTTCGGTACGAAAAAATGGGTACGAAAAAAAAATTGGGTACAAAAACAATTAGGAACAAAAAACATTTGGGTACGAAAAAAATGGGTACGAAAAAAAAAAATTGTTACGGAAAAAATTTGGTACGAACAAAAATTTAGGTACGAAAAAAATGGGTACGAAAAAAATTGGGCACGAAAAAAAAGGGGTACGAAAAAAATTGGGAACGTAAAATTTGGGTACGAAAAACATTTGGGTATGAAAATAATGGGCACGAATTTTTTTTTAGGTACGAACAAATTTGGGTACGAAAAACATTTGGGTACGACAAAAATGATTACGAAAATCGAAAAATTGGGGTATGAAAAATCTAATTTGAATTGTCTAGCCCGTCAATTGTCTCCTGGGGGTGAATTGTCTTGGGGTTGCTATTAAGGCTACATGTACTTCCGGCCAAGCCACGTGTTTATAGCGATTGCGCAATAAAAAACACCACTTTTTCGTGATTTAATAAAAAACTAGATTTTTCCCAGTAATAACGAATACGCCAACAGGTAGATCGCGTTATATGTACAGTTAATGGAAAATTTCATAGGGCCATACATTGTAACTCTGTGAAAAATCATCTGACCAGAACCGGCTGATAATATGCATGTCTCCTCTTGGTAGTGAAGCTTCCCATTAAGTTAAATTGAATTCCAGTCATTAGTTGCTGAGAAATAGCCCGGACAAAAATTGTGCATGGACGGACAGACGAAGCGGCGACTATATGCTCCCCCCTTAAAAAATTTGGGGAGAGCATAATAAAAAAGTTGTGGCAATTTAAAGGTGGTACGCAAACTTTAAAATAGATTTATCAATTATATGCTTATTCTTAGTGAAAAAAAGGCCATAATTGTTACAAAATGCTTGATACAGTTATCTGCTTTTGTTTATACATTGGGGTCATGTTGGATAAGAAGCAAAATACATGTATGAAAGCAATATGTCAATGGACATAGGAAATATATTCGAGGTGGTACGCAAACATTCCAATGCGCGCACCTACGCCGGGGTGAGTAGGATAGCTACACTATATATATTTCATATATAATAGTCGAGCTCAAAAGTAAATATACTATAAACAACAAGCTTACCTCAATCACAATTTTAATGCAATGCAGTTAAACAATAAAGTTACAATGATATGCCAGGGATTGAAACTAACTTTTTACTATTGTGGGCAACCATCTTTAGTATTTTGGTTGCCCAGATAAAGAATAACGAGCCCAGAAATATGAACATGTGAATATTATTATATTTTTTTAATAAAATAATAGATAATTATATACATTTGCTGACAATACACATGTTCAATGCATGATGTATTATTATGAGCCTGAATTGAATCATGTCCTATTCCTATATAATGAATGTTATTTAACTAGTATTGATCCATGGTGATCAATTGTTTTTCAATTTTTATTGCACTGAATTGTTTTAAGATTAAAAAAAAACAAGTTTACCAACTTTTGAAATTGAGTTGCCCAGGCCAAAATCTACTTGCCCCGGGCTCATGGGAAACCACTTATTTCCATCCCTGTATGCTCTTCATTTTCTGTTCTTCCATCCCATTCTCAAAATTAATTTTAAAGCACAATATTTTTTAATAACATTTGTATGAATTACTAACCATTATCACCCAAAACACAATTTTACAACGCTGTAATCGTGTCGTAGAGATTTAGTTTACTATTATCAGTGTTCTCTTTAAATACCGGCAGCCAGCGATTCTGCCGGTTACATTTACTCTTACATTTACATGACTGCTTCTTTTCCCAAATATATCAAGTAAATGTCATAAATGCTTTTGTTTTACTGCATAGTTGCCGGCCATATAACTGGTACTCAATTTTCTGGAAAACACTGAATTATGCATGAAAAACACACAATACTTAAAATCTTAGATTCGTTTTTAAAATAAATTGACACTTCCAGCTTGTCGCCATTAAAATCCAAAGATTCAAATAATTTTCCACGAGGTACGTCAACAATTGCGTAATCAAATGAATGAAAAAAAAAGTAAAGAAAGCCGGACTTTACATAAATTCCAGGTTGATAAACACAACAAGGTAAAGGTACCTTGTAGTCGGTGAGATATAATAATAATACAGTTAGTAAGGCTCGTACCCTGGGTACGGTAAATATACTAAAACGTACCCGGGAATTTTAACACTAAATCGGTTGTTGTCGGGTATTTTGTAAAAATTAATTATGTTTACATTTATGTCAATTTTCTGTTCAATGGCATTTATATTATCAAAACTCATTGTTAAAATCAATGATGTGATTTAATTTTAAATATTAAATTGTTTAAAGTCGCGTCATTGTATGACGTCGTCAAGTATAATATTTTCCGCGACATCGCACGCTCACTTTTTACCGTCATAGATTTTTTTTAAAGAAACATTTTTTGGTTTGCAAGGTCCGTTAAATGGGGAACACCATATTCGGTATTTATATTATGTTTTAACAATTAATTCATGCTGTGTAATAAATATTGAATAAGATATTTCGATATTGATTGAAAATGTTTCATATGTTATTTATGAAACCTCTTATTCTAATGAGTGTATGCTATTATATTATACTTTGAAAAGCATATCTGTTGTACTATAATCTTATTATTCAAATTAAATCGTTAATTTAACAATGCTTGTCGTCAGTGTTAGTCGTAAATGCTTGTGATCATTGTCGTCAATGTTAGTCGTCAATCCTTATCGTCATTATACATGAAGGAAATAAAAGCAGAAACAGAGACGTATTCTTGATTACTTGCTTATTCCTACGGCGTCCTCTCAACACTCAAACTAAAAAGCATGTTGATGCAGATTTTTTAAAAGAGAAGGTTGTTTAAGGTTAACAATATTGTTTTACGTTATCGGTAGCATGTTTAACGACATCGGATTTTTGGCGGATATACAACTCGGATACAATCTAATATTTGCGGGCATGTTTAAGTTTATTTACCGTACCCAGGGAACATGTAAGTAAAGTTAAGAGTACCCGGGGTACATGTACCGGTAAGTAGTACCCGAGCCGAGTGAGTGATATATGGGATAACATGCACTGAGGGTGTATATTTTTCATGAACAAGTCAATTGAAGGTGTTAGAGATGCATTGATCCATAAGATTAAAAAGGGTAATTAACCACGGGCTTATTAAAATTAAAACGATGACATTACATTGTACCAGCTGTTTATTGTTGTATACTGTAAGCTTGCAATATTTTAAATAATGTAAACAACTTACCTTGTATTAAGTTGGCACATTGTTGTCAGGTGTAGAAACTTTTTATACTTATTTCTGTTAAGTTGCACTGGCTGAACCAAAAGAATTATGTAGTCCTTTCTAAATAATCACGAAACAACCTACTAATGCATATATGCTTGCCAGTTTCTGAGTTTGTGCATTTCCATTCATTATACTATCAGCCTTGGCAAACAGCGTAGACTCAGATGAGACGCCGCATGATGTCTGCTGAAGATTTCCATATCCACGGGTGTTTTTATGTCAAATGTTATGGTTTTTCAATAGATCGTATACTTATCTACAAAACAGCGAATAAGCGTTCACTTTACATCATTTTTAATTATGTTATTTTGTTAATACTTTCTCGCGTTCTTTTCGAGCCAATGGTAGCAATTGAAACGCCGTCTGCTATTTCATACGCTGAAGCCTGAAGATTTCCATATCTCAGATTCCATAGATTTATGTCATGAATCGAGGAGGATATCCACTGGTGTTTTTTTTATGGCAAATTTTATTGGTTTGCATTGGATCGTATACTTATCTACAAAATAGCTAACTAGCGTTGACTTTAAATCACTTCTGATGATCTTATTTTGTAAGTTTTCTGAGTGTTCATTCCTACGTTGCTATGTCGTCAGCCATTTTGACGGTTGCCGGGTTGGTTTGTTTACTTTCGGTTTCCACTACAAACGAAATTAATTGATTTGCTGCTCGCGTTTATTTATTGATTAAATAATAAATTAGTAAACCCTAATTATGTAATTGTCTCAATGTCATTTATATTCAAGATATTATCGGATAAATAGAATACCATTCTAATACCAGTGTGTACTTACATTTATCTCGGAAAGCCTAGCCGTGTAAACCTTTCTTCAACTCGTCGCACACAATACGTTGAATAACACATAGATTTATGTCATGTTCATTAAAAAAACACAATGCGCACAAAAGACATGCATGTGTACTACCGATTGATATTCAAACACAATTATTACGTCTTTGTTTATCGATTAAACGCCTACTGAATTAATAACGCGTAACTTGGTTTCTTTGTTTATTAACAAGATGGAAGCTAGCCTAAGCGCTTTTCATGACGTCATGCGCGCGTGCCGTTTCCCATAAAAATATTTCAACGCAAAATACTCAAAAACTACATTTTTCCCAGGTATAACGCCTACGCCAACAGGTAGATCGCATTCTTCTCCATATACATGTCAAATTTCAGCAAAAGTTACCGACCAGTTTTCAAGACTCTCAAATCGCAGTGATTTGCTCCAACTTAACGAAACTTAGCCCCCTTTATCATTCGTTCGAATGAACGTCATCAATGATGACGTCCAATACAGCACTCATTCCATACTAGAGTTGCGACACCTTAAGGGTTTCGCGGGATGGAATGAGTGGGAACTAAAAAAATGTGGGTTCGAAAATTTTGGGCAAGAAAATGTGGGAACACAAATTTTGGGTACTAAACAAAAGTGGGTACGAACATTTTGGTTACGAAAAAAAATGTGGGTACGAAAATTGTTGGTACAATGGGTCAATGTTAAGGTTTTAGCATGGCGGACGCCGGACGGCGAAAAGACACGATACGACACGATGAGCTGGCTATGACAATACCTCAGGTATTCTCCGAAAACAGCCGAGCGCATATGCATAAGTCAGTGAGTAATACTCAACAAGACTATTGTCAAGCAAATTTGTCCCCTACCGGCTCCACCATTGTCAGAATTTATTTTATTTTTTTATTTATTGCCATAGAAACAAGAATTTTTGACGTAGGAACAAAATGAAATCACGTGCATAATGTCCTTATTGCCATCTATCCATGTTTCAAGTTTCATGAAAAAATATTAAGAACTTTTAAAGTTATCGCAGGATTCAAAAAAGTGTGACTGACTGACTGACGGACACACCGAGCACAAACCATAAATCCCCTCCGGTGAAACCGGTAGTGGACTAATAAAAGCTAGGCACGGCGTATAAAATCAGAACCACTGGGTCGAATCTGCTGAAACTTGGCCACATTATAGATTATAGTCCAAACAAGCTACAGAATGAGCGTTTTTGGACCTGACAGCGTAAAACATTAACCAATAATGGACAGCACAAAATGGGTCATTTTGTACAAAAAATGTAAACTTTGAGTGGCATTTAATGACCTTTAGACATCAGAAAGTTGCAAATTTTTAATATTCTGCACACTTCGACTTGTTTTTTTTTACAAATTTAGAAGCATTTATGCTTGGGATGTATATAAACCATGTTATTCAGTGTCAAATTTGGCAAAAAATCACAATACAATCCCAAAAATGGCTAAGCAGCAATGCCCCTTTAACATTATTCCTTATATTTAATTGTATTGTTTAAAAAGATAACTGTGTATATTTAATCATAATGGCTCTGTATATCACACATGATAGGGCACTGCTGGGGCTTGAACCCAGAACTCATCTCACATTGTAAGATGCGTTTTTCAATTAAACTACAATGACTGTATCTTGTGAAGTGGAGCCAACATACACCTACATACCGGTAAGTGAAAAAATCATTCTGTCCATATATTTGTACTGGGCGTTAGTGAAAGTGAAAGTCTTTTTCCAGGTTTTCCCTGATTTCCAGGTTGGCTGGAAACCATGTTTAACTATGATAAAATGTTCTTTAGATGCCATGTGTTTTAATATATAGGTCTATTTTTCTGAGATATTAATGAAAATGCCTTTGGGTATGTGGCGAATATTTAAAAAATCTGCAACTTGATATATAGTGCTAACACGGTAAAATTGTATGAGCCCAAATTATAATGGATGAATGCGTATTATGCTTCTCTGCTTATACTATGACGACATGTTCATACAATGTCATTTTTATTAATATACATGTATATGCCAAATTTAATGAAAAAGACTTGAAAATGTGTGTCGCAAGATACCAAGTACGAAAAAAATCAGCATTTTTATGTAGGGTCATCACACGGTAAAATTATTTGTGCCCAAAATAATAATAGATGAATGCATATTAGGCTTCAATGTTGCTAATACTATGACTACTGGTTCATACGATGCCATTTTTATAAATATCTATGCCAAATTTAATGAAATAGACATGAAAATGTGTGTCGCCAGGTACCAAGTAAGACAAAAATCAGCATTTTTATCTAGGGTCTTCACACGGTTAAATTATTTGTGCACAAATAATAATAGATGAATGCATATTAGGCTTCAATGTTGCTTATACTATGACTACTGGTTCATACAATGCCATTTTTATAAATATCTATGCCATATTTAATGAAATAGACTTGAAAATGTGTGTCGCCAGGTACCAAATAAGAAAAAAATCAGCATTTTTATATAGGGTCTTCACACAGTAAAATTATTTGTGCCCAAGTAATAATAGATGAATGCATATTAGGCTTCAATGTTGCTTATACTATGACTACTGGTTCATACGATGCCAATTTTATAAATATCTATGCCAAATTTAATGAAATAGACTTGAAAATGTGTGTAGCCAGGTACCAAGTAAGAAAAAAATCAGCATTTTTATGTAGGGTCTTCACACAGTAAAATTATTTGTGCCCAAATAAGAATAGATGAATGCATATTAGGCTTCAATGTTGCTTATACTATGACTTATGGTTCATACGATACCATTTTTATAAATATCTATGCCAAATTTAATGAAATAGACTTGAAAATGTGATTCGCCAGGTACCAAGTAAGAAAAAAATCCGCATTTTTATGTAGGGTCTTCACACGGTAAAATTATTTGTTCCCAAATAATAATAGATGACTGCATATTAGGCTTCAATGTTGCTTATACTATGACGATATGTTCATACAATGCCATTTTTAAAAATATCTATGCCAAATTTAATGAAATAGAATTAAAAATGTGTGTCGCCAGGTACCAAGTAAGAAAAAAATCAGCATTTTTATGTAGGGTCTTCACATGGTAAAATTATTTGTGCCAAAAATAATAACAGATGAATGCATATTAGGCTTCAATGTTGCTTATACTATGACTACTGGTTCATACAATGCCATTTTAAAAAATATCTTTGCCAAATTTAATGAAATAGACTTGAAAATGTGTGTCGCCAGGTACCAAGTAAGAAAAAATCAGCATTTTTCTCCATTTTATGGTTTACTTTCTATTTTTCCCAATTTTATGGTTTATCTTGCTTATTTTCTGAATTCAAAAGGCACTGGCTTAAAAAAACTGTCTATGCATGTAACTGTATATTGAAATCTCATTATGAATGATTATAAATGCATGATAAAATTCTAACATGTTATGTTATAGATAAATCTATATTGTTTGTATTTTTCCTAAACATTATTAGCCACCGTTGTGGTCAAACATATTTTTTGTTTTATTAATGACGTTGTTTCACAGAATACTGTAACAGAGCTACAGATTAGGTGCGCATTTGTGTAAATACCCAATGTAAAATTGCCGATTACGCATAGAAAAATAAAACCATGCGTTCCGAAACCCAATTGAAATTGTCGATTACGCATATCATATTTTTCATTTTCATAACTAGTAAATCTGTCCCGGAAATACCCTGGTCCCAAATACCCGGATTCTTTCCGCTTTGTCCAAGCGCTTTCAGTATACGTGTTATTGTTGTGAAAATGTAGATGTTAATGTTATACTTGTTATGTACAAACTGACTTAAAATAAAATTTGTATTTGTATATTTGTATACCATGTGCTCAAGTGTTTTCAAATTCAGAATGACATTTCCCGGTATTTTAGAATATTCTGGCTTGTTTTGTTAACAAATTGTAGTGTAAATACAAACTCAAAGTAAATATTTAAAACTACCCGATTCACACTGAAATCAGTTTTATAATCCACCAGACATATGTTGTTAATCACAAATAATAGATTTCAGAAAACAAAGGTAATGTTTACAATATCAGCAAAAGATGTCAAGGATGATCCGACAGTATCCAAATGAAAACTAGTCTTGGACAAAGTGACAATGGCTTCAAAATTGTGAATTTCAGACTGATGAGAGTTATATTCATCTATTGTTAGATGCATTTGTAACATTTAAACCTTAAAATATTCCTCGATGCAGTAATTTATATTCATTCACCAATATATGTAGAAATGTATCCAAGAAAATGAGTATTCTTTGATTTATAGCGTGACATAAATATGTTACGACTCTGGTTGACTTTCGATACAGAGTTGGCTTCAGAGTACAGGTATGTCAATACCATATAAATTGTACGCTGAAGTTTCTTTAGCTAATATTTTTCAAATGTTGACAGACCATTCACATTGCTGGGGTTTGTTGATTTAAAGACTTATTATCATCACGGGCAGAAAAACATTATAGACATTAAACAGCGCGTCATTAAGTAGACAACAGCTGCACAACTGTATGGTAAAAGGTAAATATGTTTCTTAATAATTATGTTGACAACTAGTCAATATAAATTGCCGCCTTAAGAGTCTTTTGATGATTTTTTCTTTGGCAGACTCTTGGCGTCAATAGTCCACTCTATCTTTTTAATAGCGAGAGTTTTCCTTCTTTGTCTATATTGATGCGCAAGGAATTTGGTGCGCAACATTCAAGCCCCGATATAAGACAGTTAATATCAACGGATTGCAATAATATTTACATACCTGTGTAGATAATTCATTTCTCAATAATGTTCCGTAAGAATTATGTAATGACTCTTTCAATTTTGCACGCCTGACCAATTTAAATCAACACACTACTCACATTTTCAATTCCAATCGCTGTGCCCGCTGTATACGGCAGGTAGATTTTAATCGATAACGCAGCCTATTACACCGTATGCCTTCTTCTGATTGGTTGATATTTAAATATTTCATAACATGGCGAGAGGTCAGTGATTGTATTGCGATTTAAGCAGAAGTTTAACTGAAACAAATTATGCCTTTTAACTTCAATTCGACGCTATTTGAGGTAAAAATGGACTAATTAACTAAAACTTTATGAGTTGGTTATGTTCTTTTGCAATTTTAAGCATATTGATATAATAGTATTGTATTTAATTTTCGTTATGGTTTTTGCAGACCGGAGTTTCAGCGTTCAGATTTATTCTGAACGCGAATTATTTCAGCTAGTTGACAACTAGCTTACGTAGCAACGTCCGAAAATATGAAATATCCGACATGTATTTCAATATTTAAAATTCAAGATATAATGACGACTGAACTGTTTACTTTAAGGAAAAAACGGTAAAACTATGTTGAAAATGAAACACAACAAACTAAATACTTATCTGTTACGGCTTAACGACTAATTATCCCAATATAACACTGTCATTGAATCTCACATTTCAATTATAATTATTCCCCTTGAAAGTTAATGCATATTGACATAACGAATTCATCAAACGTTATCAAACATTAGTAATTTGAATTGCATCGGATTCGCACAATATTATGTGGATGTAAATCCGATCCGGTTGTTGTTTATGTGTCAAGCTCATTTTGTCAGTGACTGAGTGAGATATAATAAATTTCTTCCGTAATAAAATCTACTGTAAAGTACACAATGATACTTACGTAATTCTGTCGTATCCGTCTGAATAAACATCCGCTGCACAAAATATAGACATTTGTATTAATGATAATTAAACACAATCATATTTTCTGTGTTTATCGAATTAATAACACTGAGTTTCTTTGTCGCGTTACAAGATGGCGGATGTCTAACGCTGTTTGTGAAGTGACGTCACAATGTTTATCTGTGCGCGTGCCCTTTCCCATAAAAGTATTTAAACACAAAATACTCGAAAACTTGATTTTTGCCAGGTATAACGCCTACGCCAACAGGTAGATCGCATTCTTGTCCATATACATGTCAAATTTCAGCAAACGTGCTGGGCCAGTTTTCAAGGCGCCCAAATCGCAGTGATTTGCCTCAACTTAACGAAACTTAGCCCCCTTTATCATTCGTTCGAATGAACGTCATCAATGATGACGTCCAATACATCACTCATTCCATACTAGACTTGCGACACCTTAAGGGTTTCGCGGGATGGAATGAGTGGGGAGATCATATGTTACAATTTTCAGCTTCCGGACGCAAGGACCCTCTGGACGTGAAACACCAGCTTTCCAACACTATATGATTCCAGTTCCAAAGCACATATTGCATTAGTTCAAGGAGAAGAACATAAAACGGCATATTCACAAATATCTGGAAAACAAACAGTGCTAAAAAATATTTTAAGTAGTCATTTACTATTTAATTGATTATGTCCTCTGATTGTTGCATTTTTAATTTAAATATGTGTTCCTATATGCATTTATTGTTGTATTGACTTAGTCTACCCTACAACTATACATGTTTTTTTGCATAATTGAATTATCAAAAACTGCATACTTTTAAAGGCATTGTCAGAGTTAATTGGTTAAGTTAGAGACAAAGTAAAGCAAATATATTCATTTTTCTTAAAATGAATCATCCTCTGAAGCCCCCACTGGGATTCAAACCCATATCTCTTTCCTCTGGGAAGGAAAGTATTCTATCTTGAAATACAAGGGCAAGTAAGAGGACAATTTGCAATTTTAAACCTATAAACATATAAACTTAATTTTTCACATGACCTTAGAAACAAAACAGACATCTCTGAATCTGAAATACATTACAGTTACAATTCAGGTTTTTAGTATTGTGCATTGTACATGAATGTTTAAGTATTGTACTTATCCTTGGTACACAGAACTGCCTAAAGATGCGTAAAATACCAGTTTTCAAATCTGAAAATATCCCATGTGTTTTACTCTGTAAGTATCCCTATTTTATTTCAATAAAGCAGTTTTTCCTTCTCCTGAAAATTTAACTAAATGTCAGTTATGCTACTTTTTACATTCAGCAAATGACATGTGTCAGTAATGTCAATTTTGAAAATTTGGTAAAAACATTATTTTTACCAAAAAGGTAGACTTAATATTATTAAACAGTTGATGTATGTCACCTTAATAAAAAACACAAAAATGGGAAAGAAATAAAATGTATAAAAATGTCATTTACATGACTTATAACATTAAGTAGACGATATCGCTTTGATACTTAAGGATAAGAGTAGACCTTAACACAAATAGGATAAGAGTAGACCTGAACACAAAATTTACCCAAATTTTTAATTTTCTAACTATAAAAGGGGGCATTATTCTGTCAAAAAACAGAAAAAAATGGGTACAAAAAATGTGTGTACGAAAACAATTGGGTAAGAAAAAATTATGCCGAAAACAATATATGCTACAATAGCTTGGGATCTTGACCACCAAAACGGCTTGGATTTTAATTATGCTGAAATAACTCGGGGTCATGACCACCAAACTGGCTTAGAATTAAATTATACTGAAATAGCTCAGGATCTTGACCACCAACCTGGCTTGGATTTTTATTATGCTGAAAAAGCTAGGGGTCTTGATCACCAAACTGTCTTGGATTTTAATTATGCTGAAATAGCTCGGGATCTTTACCACCAAACTGGCTTGGATTTGAATTATGCTCATAGTTCGGGTTCTTGACCACCACACTGGCTTGCATTTTAATTATGCTGAAATAGCTCAGGATCTTGACCACCAAACTGGCTTAGATTTTAATTATGCCAAAATAGTTTAGGATCTTTACCACCAAACTGGCTTGGATTTTAAATATGCGGAAATAGCTCGAGGTCTCGGCGATGAAACCGGCTATGGTTTAAATTATGCTGAAAAGTCTCGGTTTCTTGACCACCAAACTCGCCTTGATTTTAATTATACCGAATTATACCTGACTTTGAATTTAAATATGCTGAAATAGCTCAGGGTCTCCCCCACGAAACTGGCTAGGATTTTAATTATGCTGAAAAAGCTTGGGGTCTTGACCACCAAACTGGCCTGGATTTTAATTATACCGAAAAAGTTCAGGATCTTGAACACTAAACTGACTTGGATTTTTATTATGCTAAAAAAGCTCGGGGTCTTGACCACCAAACTGGCTTGGATTTTAATTATACCGAAATAGTCCAGGATCTTGACCACTAAACTGACTTGGATTTTAATTATGCTGAAATAGCTCGGGGTCTCTGCCACCAAACTGGCCTGGATTTTAATTATGGTGAGAAAGCTCGGGTCTTGACCACAAAAATGGCTTGGATTTTAACTATGCTGAAATAGCTTGGGATCTTTACCACCAAAGTGGGGGGGGGGCCCTGGGGTGGGTAATGTGAACATGGATGGTCAAGATAGACTGTGTTGTCATAAGAAATCTTAAGTATTAATTTGAAGTCATTTGGTGAAAAATGGTGCGGCAGAGGCCGACGCGTATTCCCACGCCGCATGTTTGACCCAGGGGGCGCCCCAAGGGTTGGTAATGCGGCCATGCATGGTTGAGATTGACCGTATTGTCATAAGAGATTTTGAGTGCTTGACAGGTTACTGTAAGCCATCATGGAGAGCGGGGGGTATATGTGGGTTGGTGGTAATTTAAAAGATGAACTTTCAAAAATAATTATAAAAAAAAAATTGGGGGGGGATTCTGGGGTGGGGCATGGGGGATAGTTTGGGTGCAGTGCATTGTGGTATGTCAGGTAAGTGTTGCTTTGTCAAAGTATGAATCAAATGTGCTCATAAATAAAGAAGTTATGGCAATTTAAGCAAAATGTTCAATTATCTAAGTATAAAAGGGGCAATAATTCTGTCAAATGCTTGATACAGTTGTCTGTTCTTGTTTATAGATTGGGATCATGTTGGTAAAGAAGTATGCAAAATATGAAAGCAATATGTCAAAGGACATAGAACATATTTGAGGTGGTATGCAAATTTAAACATAGATTTATCAATTATATATGCATATTCTACGTATAAAAGGGCAATAATTCTGTCAAAATGCTTGATACAGTTGTCTGCTCTTGTTTATAGATTGGGATCATGTTGGTTATGAAGTATGCAAAATATGAAAGCAATATGTCAAAGGACAAAGAAAATATTTGAGGTGGTATGCAAACTTTAACATAGATTTATCAATAATATGCATATTCTAAGTATAAAAGGGGCAATAATTCCGTCAAAATGCTTGATACAGTTGTCTGCTCTTGTTTATAGATTAGGGTCATGTCGGTAAAGAAGTACATGTATGAACTAGTGACCTCAAAATCAATAGGGGTCATCTGCGAGTCATGATCAATGTACCTATCAAGTTTCATGATCCTAGGCATAAGCGTTATTGAATTATCATCCGGAAACCATTTTACTATTTCGGGTTACCGTGACCTTAATATTTGACCTAGTGACCTGAAAATCTATAGGGGTCATCTGCAAGTCATGATCAATCTACCTTTCAAGTTTCATGATCCTAGGCATAAGCGTTCTTGAATTATCATCCGGAAACCATTTTACTATTTCGGGTCACAGTGACCTTGACCTTCGACCTAGTGACCTATAAATCAATAGGGGTCATCTGCGAGTCATGATCAATGTACCTATGAAGTTTCATGATCCTAGGCCTAAGCGTTCTTGAGTTATCATCCGGAAACCACCTGGTGGACAGATCGACCAACCGACAGACCGACATGTGCAAAGCAATATACCCCCTCTTCTTCAAAGGGGGGGGAGGGCATAAAAAAATATATAAATAATTTGTTAAAGTAAAAAGAAACAAGGGACAAAATTGTCACAAAACCAGGTTTTCATTGTGAAAAAAAATCTGATAAAGGGAGACAACTCAAACTGAACTTTTTAAATGAACAAAAAAAATAAACCCCCTTTGTAAGTTTGTTTTAAAATAAATCTATTTTAAGTCGTGGCGACCTTGACATTGGAGATATTGACGTGATTCTTTCGTGCGACACACCGTCCCATGATGGTGAACAAATGTGCCAAATGATTTTAAAATCTCATAATGAATGACATAGTTATAGCCCAGACAAGCTCATTTATGGCTATTTTTTACCTTTGAACTCAAAGTGTGACCTTGACCTTGGAGATATTGACGTAATTTTTTCGCGCGACACACCGTCTAATGATGGTTAACAAATGTGCCAAATGATTTTAAAATCTCACAATGAACGACAAAGTTATGGCCCAGACAAGCTTGTTCCGCCCGCCCGCCAGCCAGCCAGCCAGCCAGCCCGCCCGCATTCGCCAATCTAATAACCAGTTTTTTCCTTCGGAAAACCTGGTTAAATATTTGGGGTAGTACACAAACGTTAACATGTGCACGCTAACGGTAACGCCGACGTGATCAGGATAGCTCCATTATATATATTTCATATATAATAGTCGAGCTAAAAATGAGTGAAAATCTCTGACCCGTCCCCACCCCAACCCCTATAACTTTTGACCCAGGGGTCAGATCAAAATTCCAAATAGTGCAGGGTCGCACATAATGCTCATAGCTACCATGTGTTTAAGTTTCAAGGTTCTAGTGCTTATGGTGTAAGAGATAGTGGCTAGGACAGACGGACAGACTGATGGTGGAGATAACCACAATGCACCTGTTAACAGCCAACTAACGCTGCCAACAAAGCACAAGCTTTACGTGTCAGTATGTGGCACTATCTATACAAACTGCATAAGAAATAACAAGACGCTTAGGGTTTGAGGGACACCAAACCTGATTATCAGTCTTCCACACCTTAAGCATCTTAACCCTTTGCATGCTGGGAAATTTGTCGTCTGCTAAAATGTCGTCTGCTGAATTTCTAAAATTAGCATTTTCTTCGATTTTTTTTTCAAAGAATACTATCAGAATAGCAAACAGTTTGGATCCTGATGAGACGCCACAGATGAGACGCCACGTTCTGTGGCGTCTCATCTGGATCCAAACTGTTTTCAAAGGCCTTTAAAATTCGGTTCCCGCACTGAAAGGGTTAAATATACTTATTTGCTGGTGTACATGTACCTGATAATAAATTATTATTATTACCAGTTTTGGCATCAACAAGCTTTATCAATTTGCCCTCAAATTTTGCACATAAACGCTACACGATCAACCAATATGCCTTTTCATTTCAAGTTGGAAAGCAATTTAGCCCTTATTCGGCCATAATAGGGTGGAGGATCGATTTAAAATACAACTGTTCCAGATACAAAAATATTAATTCATTTATTTAATGCACTTATTTTCTTCTCTTTTGCAACGAAATGACCAGTCATATTTTGCACTAGCAGATGATATTTCTTTTTTTACATATGAAAGGTAAAAAGAAATTCAAGCAGCATTTTATAATATAAATTTAAAAATGCACTAAATCATGCACTTAAAAACAATATTATTGTGATTCTGTTATTTATAATCATATTAATAATGCCTCATTTTTCTCCATTTTATGGTTTACTATCTATTTTTCCCAATTTTATGGTTTATCTTGCTTATTTTCTGAATTCAAAAGGCACTGGATTAAAAAAACTGTCTATGCATGTAACTGTATATTGAAATCTCATTATGAGTGATTATAAATGCATGATAAAATTCTTACATGTTATGTTATAGATAAATCTATATTGTTTGTATTTTTCCTAAACATTATTAGCCACCGTTGTGGTCAAACATATTTTTTTGTTTTATTAATGACGTTGTTTCACAGATTACTGTAACAGAGCTACAGATTAGGTGCGCATTTGTGTAAATACCCAATGTAAAATTGCCGATTACGCATAGAAAAATAAAACCATGCGTTCCGAAACCCAATTGAAATTGTCGATTACGCATATCATATTTTTCCTTTGCATAACGAGTAAATCTGTCCCGGAAATACCCTGGTCCGAAATACCCGGATTCTTTCCGCTTTGTCCCTTTCAGTATACGTGTTATTGTTGTGAAAATGTAGAAACCGTGAGGCCTAAAAAATGGAAACATCGTATCCCAAGCACTAACAAACTCAATTTCAAGATATTCAACTGCAGGCAACACAAAATCAGAAGCGGAAAATATAGTGAAACTAATTTTTGACGATATTGTGTCGGAGGCAATCTGCTCTAAGTGCTTACATTGTAAGAAAACTGGTGGAAAAAATCGTTGAACTTTTTTTTAAATCAAGACTGTATAATATGGATACATCTACATAATTACACAAAATCTCTGAAACTAATCAATTAAGAGTGGAACTTCAACCAGCTTATTCAGGTAAGCAGGTGCGAATTTAAGACAGTTAGACAATGAAAATACCCAATTTTAAAACAAAAGTACCCAATTGTCAATTTAAAAAATGGGTACCGACTTTTTTGTACCCAATTGAATATGAAAATACCCAATTGAACTCAAAAGAAGTGGGTATTAACCCAATTACTCAGAAAAGTTATCTGGAGCTCTGCTGTAACGTACAATCTTTATACAGAATGAAGGAGCTTTATTTACAAGTACACTTTTTGTATTCTTTTGATAGTCTACTTAATTTTTTTTGTACTGCTAAATAAAATAACGCGTCAGATTAATGTCGTTAAAATCTAGAGTTTAAATGAAATTATGTCACACGATATACGTATTAAAATATTTAACAACTGCATGTCCGACTTGTCTTCATTACATTCAAGTCGTCATTAAATTCAAGATTTTAAATGAAAATACGTCACAAGATATATGTATTTCATACCATACGAGTTTTTGGGGATATTTTCAGATCTGAATACTGGTATTTTACATGTCTTAAACTTTAACTGTAATGTATCGCAGATTCAGAGATGTATGTTTTGTTGTAAAGGTCATTTAACCCAACAGATCCCAGACACAAAGAGTGTCCAAATTTGTGCAAACAATTAAATTAAAACTTAGACATTTATCGATTGTCATTTCCTGCTGAATAATTTATTTGTGTACTGACATATATTCAATTGTGGAGAAATCAACCGGGATCACCTTTGTGAGGATCTGGTGGAAAAATCACTGCACTAACCTGATACATCAGTCTGTCATGATTGATATTGATCAGTTGTACATATTTTTCTAACTCTGGCTACCATAACTTTAAATGTCGCTTATGATTTTTGACAGGCGCGACTTATTAGTTATGAACCAACCCCATTAAGAAAGTCAACCAGAAAATCCCGAAAAGTTGACAGTTAACAAAGACCGGTTCAAAACAGGTTTTAAATGCAGTTATTGGCCCAAATCAATCACTTGATTGGAAAGATTGACATTTTTCACATTTAACCGATACATTCTTTCACAAAATACTATCTTAAACATTTAAAATTTATCTATTCTGCTCTTTCATATCGAGAAAAACAGCGATGTGACAGACTTTCTTGAAATGCGAATCTCCCGAGATTTCACAGTATTTCTACTTTTAGTAACATACCATATGTCGGTCAATAGCGATACATCGCTAATGTTATACTTGTTATGTACAAACTGATTTAAAATAAAATTTGTATTTGTATATTTGTATACCATGTGCTCAAGTGTTTTCAAATTCAGAATGACATTTCCCGGTATTTTAGAATATTCTGGCTTGTTTTGTTAACAAATTGTAGTGTAAATACAAACTCAAATATTCATTCACCAATATATGTAGAAATGTATCCAATTTCGATACAGAGTTTGCTTCAAAGTACAGGTATGTCAATACCATATAAATTGTACGCTGAAGTTTCTTTAGCTAATATTTTTCTAATGTTGACAGACCATTGACATTGCTGGGGTTTGTTGATTTAAAGACTTATTATCATCACGGGCAGAAGAACATTATAGATCTAGACATTAAACAGCGCGTCATTAAGTAGACAACAGCTGCACAACTGTATGGTAAAAGGTAAATATGTATCTTAATAATTATGTTGACAACTAGCTTACGTAGCAACGTCCGAAAATATGAAATATCCGACATGTATTTCAATATTTAAAATTCAAGATATAATGACGACTGAACTGTTTTACTTTAAGTAAAAAACGGTAAAACTATGTTGAAAATGAAACACAACAAACTAAATACTTATCTGTTACGGCTAAACGACTAATTATCCCAATATAACACTGTCATTGAATCGCACATTTCAATTATAATTATTCCCCTTGAAAGTTAATGCATATTGATATAACGAATTCATCAAACGTTATCAAACATTAGTAATTTGAATTGCATCGGATTCGCACAATATTATGTGGATGTAAATCCGATCCGGTTGTTGTTTATGTGTCAAGCTCATTTTGTCAGTGACTGAGTGAGATATAATAAATTTCTTCCGTAGTAAAATCTACTGTAAAGTACACAATGATACTTACGTAATTCTGTCGTATCCGTCTGAATAAACATCCGCTGCACAAAATATAGACATTTGTATTAATGATAATTAAACACAATCATATTTTCTGTGCTTATTGAACTAATAACACTGAGTTTCTTTGTCGCGTTACAAGATGGCGGATGTCTAACGCTGTTTGTGAAGTGACGTCACAATGTTTATCTGTGCGCGTGCCGTTTCCCATAAAAAATATTTAAACACAAAATACTCGAAAAGTTGTTTTTTCCCAGATATGACGACAACGCCAACAGGTAGATCGCATTCTGGTTCATATACATGTCAAATTTCAGCAAACGTGTTGGGCCAGTTTTCAATTGACTCAAATCGCGGCTATATGCGCCAGCTTAACGAAACTTAGCCCCCTTTATCATTCGTTCGATTGAACGTCATCAATGATGACGTCCAATACATCACTCATTCCATACTAGACTTGCGACACCTTAAGGGTTTCGCGGGATGGAATGAGTGGGGAGATCATATACAATTTTCAGCTTTCCGGAAGCAAGGACCCTCTTGACGTGAAACATCAGCTTTCCAACACTATATGATTCCAGTTCCAAAGCACATATTGCATTAGTTCAATGGGAAGAACATAAAACGGCATATTCACAAATCTCTGAAAAACAAACAGTGCTAAAAATATTTAAAGTAGTCATTTACTATTTAATTGATTATGTCCTCTGATTGTTGCATTTTTAATTTAAATATGTGTTCCTATATGCATTTATTGTTGTATTGACTTAAAAAAACTAGAATGGATGCCTATTCTTAGTTTGCTGTCTTAGTCTACCCTAAAATTATACATGTTTTTTTGCATAATTGAATTATCAAAAACTGCATACTTTTAAAGGCATTGTCAGAGTTACTTGGTTAAGTTAGAGACAAAGTAAAGCAAATATATTCATTTTTCTTAAAATGAATCATCCTCTGAAGCCCCCACTGGGATTCAAACCCAGATCTCTTTCTCCTGGGAAGGAAAGTATTCTATCTTGAAATACAAGGGCAAGTAAGAGGACAATTTGCAATTTTAAACCTATAAACATATGAACTTAATTTTTCACATGACCTTAGAAACAACACAGACATCTCTGAATCTGAAATACATTACAGTTACAATTCAGGTTTTTAGTATTGTGCATTGTATATGAATGTTTAAGTATTGTATTTATCCTTTAGAACTGCCTAAAGATGCGTAAAATACCAGTATTCAAATCTGAAAATACCCCATGTGTTTGTTTTACTCTGTAAGTATCCCTATTTTATTTCAATAAAGCATTTTTTTCCTTCTGAAAATTTAACTAAATGTCAGTTATGCTACTTTTTACATTCAGCAAATAACATGTGTCCGTAATGTCAATTTTGAAAATTTGGTAAAAACATTATTTTTACCAAAAAGGTAGACTTAATATTATTAAACAGTTGATGTATGTCACCTTAATAAAAAACACAAAAATGGGAAAGAAATAAAATGTTTAAAAATTTTAGTTACATGACTTATAACATTAAGTAGACGATATAGCTTTGATACTTTAGGATAAGAGTAGACCTTAACACAAATAGGATAAGAGTAGACCTGAACACAAAACTTAACCAAATTTTCAATTTTCTAACTATAAAAGGGGGCATTATTCTGTCAAAAAATATAAAAAAAATGGGTACGAAAAAAATGTGTGTACGAAAACAATTGGGTAAGTAAAAATTATGCCGAAAAAAAAATGCTAAAATAGCTTGGGGTCTTGACCACCAAAACGGCTTGGATTTTAATTATGCTGAAATAACTCGGGGTCATGACCACCAAACTGGCTTAGAATTAAATTATGCTGAAATAGCTCAGGATCTTGACCACCAACCTGGCTTGGATTTTTATTATGCTGAAAAAGCTCGGGATCTTTACCACCAAACTGGCTTTGATTTGAATTATGCTCATAGTTCGGGTTCTTGACCACCAAACTGGCTTGCATTTTAATTATGCTGAAATAGCTCAGGATTTTGACCATCAAACTGGCTTGGATTTTAATTATGCCGAAATAGTTCAGGATCTTCACCACCAAACTGGCTTGGATTTTAAATATGCGGTAATTGCTAGAGGTCTCAGCCATGAAACTGGCTAGGATTTTAATTATGCTGAAAAAACTCGGGTTCATGACCACCAAACTGGCCTTGATTTAAATTATACCGAAAATGTTCAGGATCTTGACCACTAAACTGACTTGGATTTTAAATATGCTGAAATAGCTCAGGGTCTCCCGCACGAAACTGGCTAGGATTTTAATTATGCTGAAAAAGCTTGGGGTCTTGACCACCAAACTGACCTGGATTTTACTTATACCGAAATAGTTCAGGATCTTGACCACTAAACTGACTTGGATTTTTATTATGCTGAAATAGCTTGGGGTCTCCGCCACCAAACTGGCTTGGATTTTAATTATGGTTAGAAAGCTCGGGGTCTTTACCACAAAAATTGACCACCAAACTGGCTTGGATTTTAATTATACCGAAATAGTTCAGGATCTTGACCACTAACCTGACTTGGATTTTAATTATGCTGAAATAGCTCGGGGTCTCTGCCACCAAACTGGCTTGGATTTTAATTATGGTGAGAAAGCTCGGGTCTTGACCACAAAAATGGCTTGGATTTTAATTATGCTGAAATAGCTTGGGATCTTTACCACCAAAGTGGGCGGGGCCCTGGGGTGGGTAATGTGAACATGGATGGTCGAGACACTGTGTTGTCATACGAAATCTTTAGTATTAATTTGAAGTCAATTGGTGAAAAATGGTGCGGCAGAGGCCGACGCGTATTTCCACGCCGAATGTTTGACCCAGGGGACGCCCCAGGGTTGGTAATGCGGCCATGCATGGTTGAGATTGACCGTAACTATTGTCTTAAGAGATTTCGAGTGCTTGACAGGTTAATGTAAGCCATCATGGAGAGGGGTGGTTAATGTGGGTTGGTGGTAATTTAAAAGATGAACTTTCAAAAATAATTATAAAAATAAAATTTTGGGGGGGGGGGGATTCTGGGGTGGGGCATGGGGGATAGTTTGGGTGCAGTGCATTGTGGTATGTCAGGTAAGTGTTGTTTTGTCAAAGTATGAATCAAATGTGATCATAAATAAAGAAGTTATCGCAATTAAAGCAAAATGTTCAATTATCAAAGTATAAAAGGGGCAATAATTTTGTCAAATGCTTGATACAGTTTTCTGCTCTTGTTTATAGATTGGGATCATGTTGGTAAAGAAGTATGCAAAATATGAAAGCAATATGTCAAAGGACATAGAAAATATTTGAGTTGGTATGCAAACTTTAACATAGATTTATCAATAATATGCATATGCTAAGTAAAAAGGGGAATAATTCTGTCAAAATGCTTGATACAGTTGTTTGCTCTTGTTTATAGATTGGGATCATGTTGGTTATGAAGTATGCAAAATATGAAAGCAATATGTCAAAGGACAAATAAAATATTTGAGGTGGTATGCAAACTTTAACATAGATTTATCAATATAATGCATATTCTAAGTATAAAAGGGGAAATAATTATGTCAAAATGCTTGAAACAGTTGTCTGCTCTTGTCTATAGATAAGGGTCATGTTGGTAAAGAAGTACATGTATGCAAAATATAAGTTATTTGTTAAAGGCAGCTTAAAGGACAAAGAAAATATTTGGGGTAGTACACAAACTTTAACATGTGCACGCTAACGGTAACGCCGACGTGATCAGGATAGCTCCATTATATATATTTCATATATAATAGTTGAGCTAAAAATGAGTGAAAATGTCTGACCCGTCTCTACCCCATCCCCTTTAACTTTTGACCCAGGGGTCAGATCAAAATTCCAAATAGTGCAGGGTCGCACATATTGCTCATAAGTTTCAAGGTTCTAGTGCTTATGGTGTAGGAGATAGTGGCTAGGACAGAGGGACTGACTGATGTTGGAGATAACCACAATGAACCTGTTAACAGCCAACTAACGCTCTATGTTAGCGTTTCCGAACACCAAAATCGCCAAAGGCGATTGAATCTTTCAGCTGGCGATTAAAGTTTAAAATGTTAATGAAAATGGCGATTGCAAATAAAAACCTGATATTTCTCTTTAAGTATATAATATTCCCTACTTTTAAAGAGAACTCGGCACCGATTTCCACATGAAATCGCCATAAAAGCTCCAGGTGGTAATAGATAGTCCATTGATAAGAGATAACCGGATGCCCGTATCTTATATTCAAGCCACATAACACAGTCGTGTATGTGGACAGATTCATCACGGGAAATTTTCGGGTGACTTTCCAGTCGCCAAACTGTGATATTCAACGTCCAATCGGTTACGAGAATGTTTATGGAGGCGGAGTTATATAGCGATTATTATTTTTGATTGACGTCGGTCACAGAGTAAGCGTTTATCGCAGGTTTATTAACAATGAATCACAGTTGTTGCATTAATACGTGATATAAAACCGGTAAATAAAGCAGTACATTAAAGGCGGTTGCGGGCATCATCATCACACCTATTTACCGTACTGTAAACAATCATTAATTATGAGAAGTTAATTGCAATTGTTGAGCAGTGTAAAATTACTTACGGCGAGTAAGTTGTGAGAAACAAAACCCGTTAATAATGTGATGCGGTAACAAATTCAATCCAGTGCATGCACATTTTATCATGTCTATTTGTAGAACTGATTTACACCGTGTTTCTACAGCCACGTGATAATAACTATTCACTATGCATTAATACCGCTATGCCATGTAAAACCCGTGTTATAAGAAAGAGGGCAAAATTATTGCTGTCGTCTGCAATGACAAGTTCTACGCATGCAAAGCAAGACCCACCCAATCAAAGACCGGGGCATATCTGAAAGTTCTAACATTGTATACCGTTTGTGCCAGTGCATGAAAATAAATATAAATGAAAAATAAAAAACAATATGAAATTATTTGATTTCAGGTAACAAATAATTTATTTAAATCATAAATGTGACTTCATTGATAATTTAATACAGTCATTGTTGATACCTATAGATTCATGATAATGATTATGTCGTTCATTGAGCAAATAAGGTTATAATGTGGGTCGTTATCGTAGTGCTGAAATTTGGCTACTAATTTTTTTCCTTAGCGCCAACCTAGACGCTGCCAACAAAGCACAAGCTTTACGTGTCAGGATGTGGCACTATCTATACAAACTGCATAAGGAATTACAAGACGCTTAGGGTTTGAGGGACACCAAACCTGATTATGAGTCTTCCACACCTTAAGCATCTTAATATCCCGTTGCATGCTGGGAAATTTGTCGTCTGCTAAAATGTCATCTGCTGAATTTCTAAAATTAGCATTTTCTTCAAAAAAAATCAAAGAATACTATCAGAATAGCAAACAGTTTGGATCCTGATGAGACGCCACGTTTTGTGGCGTCTCATCTGGATCCAAACTGTTTTCAAAGGCCTTTAAAATTCGGTTCCCGCACTGAAAGGGTTAATTATACTTATTTGCTTGTGTACATGTACCTGATAATAAATTATTATTATTACCTGTTTTGGCATCAACAAGCTTTCTCAATTGGCCCTCAAATTTTGCACATAAACGCTACACGATCAACCAATATGCCTTTTCATTTCAAGTCGGAAAGCAATTTAGCCCTTATTCGGCCATAATAGGGTGGAGGATCTATTTAAAATACAACTATTCCAGATACGAAAATATGAATTCATTTATTTTATGCACTTATTTTCTTCTCTTTTGCTACGAAATGACCATAAACCAGCTTTCCCAGTCATATTTTGCACTAGCAGATGATATTTCTTTTTTTACATATGAAAGGTAAAAAGAAATTCAAGCAGCATTTTATAATATAAATTTTAAAATGCACTCAATCATGCACTTCAAATCAATATTATTGTAATTCTGTTATTTATAATCATATTAATAATGCCTCATTTTTCTCAATTTTATGGTTTACTATCTATTTTTCCCAATTTCATGGTTTATCTTGCTTATTTTCTGAATTCAAAAGTCAGGGGTTTTTTTTACTAAGAAAGTGACGCCGATATTCGGCGTCTTCCCCTACCAGAATTTTTCCCCTTAAAATACAATTTCCCCACCAAAAATATCATTTTTCACCAAAATATAATATTTTCTCTCAAAGAAATGTTTATTTTTTTCTTGGGGCATTCGACAATTATCCAATTTGCACCATGTACAACGAATTCGCGCTCTCTCTCTCCAGACGAACACACAACATCTGGGAATCCCAGTTATTCTAAATATAGCTCTTAAATAACGTCATGTAAACTGGGCAACTAATCGTAATAATCATGTGACTATTTTACTGGATACCGGTCTTGCGCGAGAAGGGTGTTTCGTCAATTAATTACCGGAAACCAGTCGAATTTTCATCCGGGCTATGTGCAAGCCGAGGTATAAACGTGAAAACAGAAAAAATGTCTCACAATTAGCGTTCTTACACAAACAAAATAAAACATTCGAACTCGGAAGATACCGAACGCATCGAGGCATTTTTTAAGAAAGAATCATCGAAAACCGTTATAACCCAGCAGGATTCCGAGGTAATCAACATCGAACATTGTGAAAGTGAAAGTAGACAATCGGCAGCTGCCGCTCCTTTCCCTTCCAATACTGTAGCAAATCAAGATCGTCAACCCATTCATCATGAAATTGAAATCACAAAATTGACATCGTCCCCCGGCCCCAGTACAAAAATATAGTTGAAAACATTTCCCATTATTAGATCTACACCTGCAACTTTATTAAGGACTTTGACTTTAATACCTGTTAAATGTGTTTAAGAACAAAAAGGACAGAGACAAGTCTCTTTTGATGAGTTATAGACATTGAAATGAACAGTTTTTATTTTTTCCCCTAATATCTCTCTTTCGCACTCTTTTTTTCCCCTTTCACCCAGCGTCCAGCGTCTTCCCCTTTCTCTAAAAAGGCACTGGCTTAAAAAAACTGTCTATGCATGTAACTGTATATTGAAATCTCTTTATGAGTGATTATAAATGCATGATAAAATTCTAACATGTTATGTAATAGATAAATCTATATTGTTTGTATTTTTCGTAAACATTATTAGCCACCGTTGTGGTCAAACATATTTTTTTGTTTTATTAATGACGTTGTTTCACAGATTACTGTAACAGAGCTACAGATAAGGTGCGCATTTGTGTAAATACCCAATGTAAAATTGCCAATTACGCATAGAAAAATAAAACCATGCGTTCCAAAACCCAATTGAAATTGCCGATTACGCATATCATATTTTTCCTTTGCATAACGAGTAAATTTGTCCCGGAAATACCCTGGTCTGAAATACCCGGATTCTTTCCGCTTTGTCCAAGCGCTTTCAGTATAACCTTCAGCACAATAATATGTACGGAAGAAAGTGTCTTTGTGACTACGTGTTATTGTTGTGAAAATGTCGAAATCGTGAGGCCTTAAAAATGGAAACATCGTATCCTAGGCACAAAGAAACTCAATTTTAAGATATTTAACCGCAGGCAACACAAAATCAGAAGCGGAAAATATAGTGAAACTAATTCTTGACGATATTATGTCGGAGGCAATCGCTGTCAGTGCTTACATTGTAAGAAACCTGGCGGAAAAAATCGTTGAACTTTTTTTTTTAAATCAAGACTGTATATTATCATATGGATACAGCTAAATAATTACACAAAATCTCTGAAACTAATAAATTAAGAGTGGAACTACAACCAGCTTATTCAGGTAAGCAGGTGAGAATTTAAGACAATGAACATACCCAATTTTAAAACAAAAGTACCCAATTGTAAATTAAAGTAGTGGGTACCGACTTTTTTGTACCCAATTGAATATGAAAATACCCAATTGAACTCAAAAGTAGTGGGTATTAACCCAATTACTCAGAAAAGTTATCTGGAGCTCTGCTGTAACGTACAATCTTTATACGGAATGAAGGAGTTTTTATTTTCAAGTACACATTTTGTATTTTTTTGATAGTCTACTTAATTTTTGTTTTACTGTTATTGTGTTAAATAAAATAACGCCGCACGCGTCAGACTAATGTCGTTAAAATCTAGAGTTTAAATGAAATTATGTCACACGATATATGTATTAAAATATTTAACTGCATGTCCGACTTGTCGTCATTAAATTCAAGATTTAAAATTAAAATACGTCACAAGATATATGTACTTCATACCATACGAGTTTTTTAGGATATTTTCAGATCTGAATATTGGTATTTTGCATGTTTTAAACTTTAACTGTAATGTATCGTAGATTCAGAGATGTATGTTTTGTTGTAAAGGTCATTTAACCCAACATATCTCAAACACAAAGAGTATCCAAATTTGTGCAAACAATTAAATTAAAACTAAGACATTTATCGATTGTCATTACCTGCTATATAATTTATTTGTGTACTAACATATATTCAATTGTGGTGAAATCAACCGGGATCACCTTGGTGAGAATCTGGTGGAAAAATCACTGCACTAACCTGAGACATCAGTCTGTCATGATTGATTGCTCAGTTGTACATATTTTTCTAATTCTAGCTACCATAATTTTAAATGTCGCTTATTATGATTTTTGACTGGTGCGACTTTATAGTTATGGACCAACCCCATTAGGAAAGTCAACCAGAAAATGCCGAAAAGTCGACAGTTAACAAAGACCGGTCCAAAACAGCTTTTAAATGCAGTTATTGGCCCATATCAATCACTTGATAGGAAAGATTGACATTTTGCACATTTAACTGATACATTCTTTCACAAAATACTATCTTAAACATTTAAAATTGATCTATTTTGCTCTTACATATCGAGAAAAACAGCGATGTGACAGACTTTCTTGAAATGCGAATCTCACGAGATTTCACGGTCATATGATGGTATTTCTACTTTTAGGAACATACCATGTGCTCAAGTGTTTTCAAATTCAGAATGACAGTTCCCGGTGTTTTACAATATTCTGGCTTGTTTTGTGAACAAATTGTAGTGTAAATACAAACTCAAAGTAAATATTTAAAACTACCCGATTCACACTGAAATCAGTTTTATAATCCACCAGACTTATGTTGTTAATCACAAATAATAGATTTCAGAAAACGAAAGTTTACAATTTCAGCAAAAAATGTCAAGGTCGTTCGAAAGTATCCAAATTAAAACTAGTCTTGGACAAAACGACAATGGCGTCAAAATTGTGAATTTCAGACTGATGAGAGTTATTTTCATCTATTGTAAGATGCATTTGAAACATTTGAACCTTAAAATATTCTTCGGTGCAGTAATTTACAATCATTCACCAATATATGTAGAAATGTATCCAAGAAAATGAGTATTCTATGATTTATAGCGTGACATAAATATGTTACGACCTGGTTGACTTTCGATACGGGGTTGGCTTCAGCGTACAGGTATGTCAATACTATATAAATTGTACGCTGAAGTTTCTTTAGCTAATATTTTTCTCATGTTGACAGACCATTGCCATTGCTGGGGTTTGTTGAGTTAAAGATTATCATCAGGGGCAGGAAGACATTATAGACATTAAATAGCGTATCATTACGCATACAACAGTTGCACAACTGTATGCGTAAAAGGTTATTAATAATTATGTTGACAACTAGCTTAAGAAGCAACGTCCGAAAATATGAAATATCCGACATCTATTTCAATATTTAAAATTCAAGATATAATGACTACTGAAATGTTTTACTTTAAGGAAAAAACGGTAAAACTATGTTTTTAATGAAAATGAAACACAACAAACTAAATACTTATCATGATAACGGCTAAACGACTTATTATCCCAATATAACACTGTCATTGAATCGCACATTTCAATTAAAATTATTCCCCTTGACAGTTAATGCATATTGATATAACGAATTCATCAAACGTTATCAAACATTAGTAATTTGCATTGCATCGGATTCCCACAATATTATTTAAATGCAAATCGGATCCATTTGTTGTTTATGTGTCAAGCTCATTTTGCCAGTGAGATACTTAAATTTCTTGCGTAGTAAAATCGGCTAGATTGAACTTTACCGGTACGCAGTTGTTTACCACTATCAAATCTACTGTAAAGTACACAAAGATACTTACATAATTCTGCCGTATCTGTCTGAATAACCATCCGCTGCACACAATATAGACATTTGTATTAATGATTATTAAACACAATCATATTTTTCTGTGTTTATTGAATTAATAACACTGAGGTTCTTTGTTGCGTTACAAGATGGCGGATCTCTAGCGCTGTTCGTGAAGTGACGTCACAATGTTTATTTGAGCGCGTGCTCTTTCCCATAAAAATATTTAAACGCAAAATACTCGAAAACTTGATTTTTCCCGGGTATAACGCCTACGCCAACAGGTAGATCGCATTCTTCTCCATATACATGTCAAATTTCAGCAAACGTGTTCGGCCAGTTTTCAAGACTCTCAAATCGCAGTGATTTGCTCCAACTTAACGAAACTTAGCCCCCTTTATCATTCGTTCGAATGAACGTCATCAATGATGACGTCCAATACATCACTCATTCCATACTAGACTTGCGACACCTTAAGGGTTTCGCGGGATGGAATGAGTGGGGAGATCATATACAATTTTCAGCTTTCAGGAAGCAAGGATCCTCTGGACGTGAAACATCAGCTTTCCAACACTATATGATTCCAGTTCCACAGCACATATTGCATTAGTTCAATTGGAAGAACATTAAACGGCATATTCACAAATCTCTGAAAAACAAACAGTGCTCAAAAATATTTAAAGTAGTCATTTACTATTTAATTGATTATGTCATCTGATTGTTGCATTTTTAAATTAAATATGTGTTCCTATATGCATTTATTGTTGTTTTGACTTAAAAAACTAAAATGGATGCCCATTCTTAGTTTGCTGTCTTAGTCTACCCTAAAATTATACATGTTTCTTGCATAATTGAATTATCAAAAACTGCATACTTGTAAAGGCATTGTCAGAGTTATTTGGTTAAGTTAGAGACAAAGTAAAGCAAATATATTTATTTTTCTTAAAATGAATCATCCTCTGAAGCCCCCACTGGGATTCAAACCCAGATCTCTTTCCTCTGGGAAGGAAAGTATTCTATCTTGAAATACAAGGGCAAGTAAGAGGACAATTTGCAATTTTAAACCTATAAACATATAAACTTAATTTTTCACATGACCTTAGAAACAACACAGACATCTCCGAATCTGAAAAACATTACAGTTACAATTCAGGTTTTTAGTATTGTGCATTGTACATGAATGTTTAAGTGTTGTATTTTTCCTTGGTACACATAACTGCCTAAAGATGCGTAAAATACCAGTATTCAAATCTGAAAATATCCCATGTGTTTGTTTTACTTTGTTAGTATCCCTATTTTATTTCAACAAAGCAGTTTTTTCCTTCTCCTGAAAATTTAACTAAATATCAGTTATGCTACTTTTTACATTCAGCCAATGACATGTGTCCGTAATGTCCATTTTGAAAATTTGGTTAAAAAAACATTATTTTTACCAAAAAGGTAGACTTAATAATTATTATTAAACAGTTGATGTATGTCGCCTTAATAAAAAAACAAAAATGGGAAAGAAATAAAATGTTTAAAAATGTCAGTTACATGACTTATAACATTAAGTAGACGATATAGCTTTGATACTTTAGGATAAGAGTAGACCTTAACACAAATAGGATAAGAGTAGACCTGAACTTAACCAAATTTTCAATTTTCTAACTATAAAAGGGGGCATTATTCAGTCAAAAAACAGAAAAAAATGGGTACAAAAAAATGTGTGTACGAAAACAATTGGGTAAGAAAAAATTATGCCGAAAAAATATATGCTAAAATAGCTTGGGGTCTTGACCACCAAAACGGCTTGGATTTTAATTATGCTGAAATAACTCGGGGTCATGACCACCAAACTGGCTTAGAATTCAATTATGCTGAAATAGCTCAGGATCTTGACCACCAAACTGGCTGGGATTTTTATTATGCTGAAAAAGCTCGGGATCTTTACCACCAAACTGGCTTGGATTTGAATTATGCTCATTGTTCGGGTTCTTGACCACCAAACTGGCTTGCATTTTAATTATGCTGAAATAGCTAAGGATCTTGACCATCAAACTGGCTTGGATTTTAATTGTGCCAAAATAGTTCAGGATCTTCACCACCAAACTGGCTTGGATTTTAAATATGCGGAAATAGCTTGAGGTCTCGGCCATGAAACTGGCTAGGATTTTAATTATGGTGAAAAAGCTCGGGTTCTTGACCACCAAACTGGCCTTGATTTTAATTATACCGAAATAGTTCAGGATCTTGACCACTAAACTGACTTGGATTTTAAATATGCTGAAATAGCTCAAGGTCTCCCCCACGAAACTGGCTAGGATTTTAATTATGCTGAAAGAGCTTGGGGTCTTGACCACCAAACTGGCCTGGATTTTAATTATACCGAAATAGTTCAGGATCTTGACCACCAAACTGACTTGGATTTTTATTATGCTGAAATAGCTCGGGGTATCCGCCACCAAACTGGCTTGGATTTTAATTATGGTTAGAAAGCTCGGTGTCTTTACCACAAAAATTGACCACCAAACTGGCTTGGATTTTAATTATACCGAAATAGTTCAGGATCTTGACCACTAACCTGACTTGGATTTTAATTATGCTGAAATAGCTCGGGGTCTCTGCCACCAAACTGGCTTGGATTTTAATTATGGTGAGAAAGCTCGGGTCTTGACCACAAAAATGGCTTGGATTTTAATTATGCTGAAATAGCTTGGGATCTTTACCACCAAAGTGGGCGGGGCCCTGGGGTGGGTAATGTGAACATGAATGGTCGAGAAACTGTGTTGTCATAAGAAATCTTTAGTATTAATTTGAAGTCAATTGGTGAAGAATGGTGCGGCAGAGGCCGACGCGTATTCCCACGCCGCATGTTTGACCCAGGGGGCGCCCCAGGTTTGGTAATGCGGCCATGCATGGTTGAGATTGACCGTAACTATTGTCTTAAGAGATTTCGAGTGCTTGACAGGTTAATGTAAGCCATCATGGAGAGGGGTGGTTTATGTGGGTTGGTGGTTATTTAAAAGATGAAGTTTCAAAAATAATTATAAAAATAAAATTTGGGGGGGGGGGCAGGGCTTCCCCTGGCTCAAAAATTTCCTTAGCCAAATTCACTTTGTTTTGGCAAAATTCTTCTATTTTTGGCTATTTTTAAGTTTTAATGAAGAAAAAGTTGTAGCCAAATAGAATTTTCTTTAGCCAAATAGTTAAATTTGTAGCCATTGGCTAATTTGGCGAATGGCAGAGTAAGCCCTGGGGGGGGAATTCTTGGGTGGGGCATGGGGGATAGTTTGGGTTCAGTGCATTGTGGTATGTCAGGTAAGTGTTGTTTTGTCAAAGTATGAATCAAATGTGATCATATATAAAGAAGTTATGGCAATTTAAGCAAAATGTTCAATTATCTAAGTATAAAAGGGGCAATAATTCTGTCAAATGCTTGATACAGTTTTCTGCTCTTGTTTATAGATTGGGATCATGTTGGTAAAGAAGTATGCAAAATATGAAAGCAATATGTCAAAGGACATAGAAAATATTGGAGGTGGTATGCAAACTTTAACATAGATTTATCAAAAGTATGCATATTCTAAGTATAAAAGAGCAATAATTCTGTCAAAATGCTTGATACAGTTGTCTGCTCTTGTTTATAGATTGGGATCATGTTGGTTATGAAGTATGCAAAATATGAAAGCAATATGTCAAAGGACATAGAAAATATTTGAGGTGGTATGCAAACTTTAACATAGATTTATCAATAATACACTTTAACTCCAATAAAGTGCGGTCCGTTATAACGCTGTGTCCAATATAACGCGGGGGATCATTGGATCCCTTTTTTTCTCCAACCTTCCATTTCTGATTCAAATCCATGTTATGCAACTTCATGTATTTTCATAAATTCAAAGAAGCTGGCGATCACAGCTTGATTGCTTTATCCGCCCGTTTAACTGATTTTAATCGATGAGAGGTTAAACGACACTCGACAGCTAATTGGTGTTAATCTGTTGTGTAATGTCAATAAAGGTGTGAAAACAAGCGAGTAGGTGTTTATTACATGTATTCCCTATCAGAGCGGTTCGATGCGCTAATTTCAATAAGGCAAGTGCAAGCGGAATAATTATCAAATTAAAGTTATTTAAAACTATTACCTGTTTATGTTCTGTATTTATCGTGTATTGTATTTCGTTGGTATAAAATATGGCTGTGTAAGTGTGTTATTGTTTATTATATGCTACACATGCTTAATAAATAAAGTTATCTTTGTGTGTGTTTAATGTTTCAGTACGTATACGAAAAATACATTTAACAAGGGACAAAATTGTCACAAAACCAGGTTTTCATTGTGAAAAAAAAATCTGATAAAGGGAGAAAAGTCAAACTGAACTTTTGAAATGAACAAACAAAATTAACCCCCTTTATAAGTTTGTTTTTAAAAAAAATCTATTTTTAGTCGTGGCGACCTTGACATTGGAGATATTGACGTGATTCTTTCGTGCGACACACCATCCCATGATGGTGAACAAATGTGCCAAATGATTTTAAAATCTCACAATGAATGACATAGTTATGGCCAGGACAAGCTCATTTATGGCCATTTTTGACCTTTGAACTCAAAGTGTGACCTTGACCTTGGAGATATCGACGTAATTATTTCGCGCGACATACCGTCCAATGATGGTGAACAAATGTGCCAAATGATTATAAAATCTGACAATGAACGACATAGTTATGGCCCGGACAAGCTTGTTCCGCCAGCCCGCCCGCATTCGCCAATCTAATAACCATTTTTTTCCTTTGGAAAACCTGGTTAAAAATCCTGACGATTTATTTACATGCTAACGCAGTGTAATAGTTAACAGAGATGCACTTAAATTTTTGCCAGTTATCAGAAAGTCCACGGAAAGCACGTTTTTTACATGCTGCGTATGACGCAATAAAACATTTCTTTGTACATGTATCATTTTGCATCGTATTGCATTCAATCTAAATTTAAATTCGCTCGTCCAATGAAAGCTGTGTCCCATAATGCACTGTACTCATTTTTCTGAAAAATGGCGTAGGCATATGAATTTGTTTACGAAGTTCGTAAACATATTTCTTGTCATAAATGTTTAACTTTTTTTTTTCGTAAGTGATGTAATTATATTGGATTATCGGATAAATGTGCACATTAGAAAAGCGGTAGTTATACTGTTATCGCTCGATTCGGTTTACATGCATGTATTTGCGGTTGACAACACAGCATGAAGATACACAAGACCTATATTATAGGCTATACTTTACCTGTTTTTATAGCCCCTTAAATAAATTAGCTCAAAACTTATAACGCTTTCCGTTTATAACGCTGTTGCGTGGCTTGGACCCCGTCATCCGCGTTATATTGGAGTGACAGTGTATGCATATTCTTAGTATAAAAGGGGCAATAATCCTGTCAAAATGCTTGATACAGTTGTCTGCTCTTGTTTATAGATAAGGGTCATGTTGGTAAAGAAGTACATGTATGCAAAATATAAAAGTAATTTGTTAAAGGACAAAGAAAATATTTGGGGTAGTACACAAACTTTAACATGTGCCCGCTAACGGTAACGCCGACATGATCAGGATAGCTCCATTATATATATTTCATATATATTAGTCGAGCTAAAAATGAGTGAAAATCTCTGACCCGTCTCCATCCCATCCCCTTTAACTTTTGACCCAGGGGTCAGATCAAAATTCCAAATAGTGCAGGGTCGCACATAATGCTCATAGCTACCATGTGTTTAAGTTTCAAGGTTCTAGTGCTTATGGTGTAGGAGATAGTGGCTAGGACAGACGGACAGACTGATGTTGGAGATAACCACAATGAACCTGTTAACAGCCAACTAACGCTGCCAACAAAGCACAAGCTTTACGTGTCAGGATGCGGCACTATCTATACAAACTGCATAAGGAATTACAAGACGCTTAGGGTTTGAGGGACACCAAACCTGATTATGAGTCTTCCACACCTAAAGCATCTTAATAACCCTTTGCATGCTGGGAAATTTGTCGTCTGCTAAAATGTCGTCTGCTGAATTTCTAAAATCAGCATTTTCTTCATTTTTTTTCCAAAGAATACTATCAGAATAGCAAACAGTTTGGATCCTGATGAGACGCCACGTTCTGTGGCGTCTCATCTGGATCCAAACTGTTTTCAAAGGCCTTTAAAATTCGGTTCCTGCACTGAAAGGGTTAAATATACTTATTTGCTTGTGTACATGTACCTGATAATAAATTATTATTATTACCTGTTTTGGCATCAACAAGCTTTATCGATTGGCTCTCAAATTTTGCACATAAACACTACACGATCAACCAATATGCCTTTTCATTTCAAGTCGGAAAGCAATTTAGCCCTTAGTCGGCCATAAAAGGGTGGAGGATCTATTTAAAGTACAACTATTCCAGATACAAAAATATGAATTCATTTATTTAATGCACTTATTTTCTTCTCTTTTGCTACGAAATGACCATAAACCAGCTTACGCATATTTTGCATTAGCAGATAATATTTCTTTTTTTACATATGAAAGGTAAAAAGAAATTCAAGCAGCATTTTATAATATAAATTTTAAAATGCACTCAATCATGCACTTTTAAACAATATTATTGTAATTCTGTTATTTATAATCATATTAATAATGCCTAATTTTTCTCAATTTTATGGTTTACTATCTATTTTTCCCAATTTTATGGTTTATCTTGATTATTTTCTGAATTCAAAAGACACTGGCTTAAAAAAACTGTCTATGCATGTAACTGTTTATTGAAATCTCTTTATGAGTGATTATAAATGCATGATAAAATTCTAACATGTTATGTAATAGATAAATCTATATTGTTTGTATTTTTCGTAAACATTATTAGCCACTGTTGTGGTCAAACATATTTTTTTTGTTTTATTAATGACTTTGTTTCACAGATTACTGTAACAGAGCTACAGATAAGGTGCGCATTTGTGTAAATACCCAATGTAAAATTGCCGATAACGCATAGAAAAATAAAACCATGCGTTCCGAAACCCAATTGAAATTGCCGATTACGCATATCATATTTTTCCTTTGCATAACGAGTAAATTTGTCCCGGAAATACCCTGGTCAGAAATACCCGGATTCTTTCCGCTTTGTCCAAGTGCTTTCAGTATTACCTTCAGCACAATAATATGTACGGAAAAAAGTGTCTTTGTGACTACGTGTTATTGTTGTGAAAATGTCGAAACCTTGAGGCCTTAAAAATGGAAACATCGTATCCTAGGAACAAAGAAACTCAATTTTAAGATATTTAACCACAGGCAACACAAAATCAGAAGCGGAAAATATAGTGAAACTAATTCTTGACGATATTATGTCGGAGGCAATCGCTGTCAGTGCTTACATTGTAAGAAAACTGGTGGAAAAAATCGTTGAACATTTTTTTTAAATCAAGACTGTATATTATGGATACATCTACATAATTACACAAAATCTCTGAAACTAATCAATTAAGAGTGGAACTACAACCAGCTTATTCAGTTAAGCAGGTGAGAATTTAAGACAATGAACATACCCAATTTTAAAACAAAGGTACCCAATTGTCAATTAAAGTACCCGGTAGTGGGTACCGACTTTTTTGTACCCAATTGAATATGAAAATACCCAATTGAACTCAAAAGTAGTGGGTATTAACCAAATTACTCAGAAAAGTTATCTGGAGCTCTGCTGTAACGTACAATCTTTATACGGAATGAAGGAGTTTTTATTTACAAGTACACTTTTTGTATTTTTTTGATAGTCTACTTAATTTTTGTTTTGCTGTTAAACAAAATAAAGCCGCACGCGTCAGACTAATGTCGTTACAATCTAGAGTTTAAATGAAATTATGTCACACGATAGACGTATTAAAATATTTAACTGCATGTCCGACTTGTCGTCATTAAATTCAAGTAGTCATCAAATTCAAGATTTAAAATGAAAATACGTCACAAGATATATGTATTTCATACCATACGAGTTTTTAAGGATATTTTCAGATCTGAATACTGGTATTTTACATGTGTTAAACTTTAACTGTAATGTATCGCAGATTCAGAGATGTATGTTTTGTTGTAAAGGTCATTTAACCCAACATATCTCAGACACAAAGAGTGTCACAATTTGTGCGAACAATTAAATTAAAACTAAGACATTTATCGATTGTCATTACCTGCTGTATAATTTATTTGTGTACTGACATATATTCAATTGTGGTGAAATCAACCGGGATCACCTTGGTGAGAATCTGGTGGAAAAATCACTGCACTAACCTGAGACATCAGTCTGTCATGATTGATTGCTCAGTTGTACATATTTTTCTAATTCTGGCTACCATAACTTTAAATGTCGCTTTTTATGACTTTTGACTGGCGCGACTTTATAGTTATGGACCAACCCCATTAGAAAAGTCAACCAGAAAATGCCCAAAAGTGGACAGTTAACAAAGACCGGTCCAAAACAGCTTTTAAATGCAGTTATTGGCCCATATCAATCACTTGATTGGAAAGATTGACATTTTTCACATTTAACTGATACATTCTTTCACAAACTACTATCTTAAACACTTAAAATTTATCTATTCTGCTCTTACATATGGAGAAAAACAGCGATGTGACAGACTTTCTTGAAATGCGAATCTCTCGAGATTTCACGGTCATATGATGGTATTTCTACTTTTAGTAACATACCATGTGCTCAAGTGTTTTCAAATTCAGAATGACATTTCCCGGTATTTTAGAATATTCTGGCTTGTTTTGTGAACAAATTGTAGTGTAAATACAAACTAAAAGTAAATATTTAAAACTACCCGATTCACACTGAAATCAGTTTTATAATATGAATATTCTTTGATTTATAGCGTGACATAAATATGTTACGACTCTGGTTGACTTTCGATACAGGGTTGGCTTCAGCGTACAGGTATGTCAATACTATATAAATTGTACGCTGAAGTTTCTTTAGCTAATATTTTTCTAATGTTGACAGACCATTGACATTGCTGGGGTTTGTTGAGTTAGAGACTTATTATCATCAGGGGCAGGAAGACATTATAGACATTAAATAGCGTATCATTACGTAGACAACAGTTGCACAACTGTATGCGTAAAAGGTAAATCAGTATATTAATAATTATATTGACAACTAGCTTACGTAGCAACGTCCGAAAATATGAAATATCCGACATCTATTTCAATATTTAAAATTCAAGATATAATGACTACTGAACTGTTTTACTTTAAGGATAAAACAGTAAAACTATGTTTTAATGAAAATGAAACACAACAAACTAAATACTTATCATGATAACGGCTAAACGACTTATTATCCCAATATAACACTGTCATTGAATCGCACATTTCAATTAAAATTATTCCCCTTGAAAGTTAATGCATATTGATATAACGAATTCATCAAACGTTATCAAACATTAGTAATTTGCATTGCATCGGATTCCCACAATATTATGTGAATGTAAATCGGATCCGGTTGTTGTTTATGTGTCAAGCTCATTTTGCCAGTGAGATACTTAAATTTCTTGCGTAGTAAAATCGGCTAGATTGAACTTTACCGGTACGCAGTTGTTTACCACTATCAAATCTACTGTAAAGTACACAAAGATACTTACATAATTCTGCCGTATCTGTCTGAATAAACATCCACTGCACAAAATATAGACATTTGTATTAATGATTATTAAACACAATCATATTTTTCTGTGTTTATTGAATTAATAACACTGAGTTTCTTTGTCGCATTACAAGATGGCGGATCTCTAGCGCTGTTCGTGAAGTGACGTCACAATGTTTATTTGAGCGCGTGCCCGTTCCCACAAAAAATATTTAAACACAAAATACTCCAAAACTAGATTTTTCCCAGGGAAAACGCCTACGCCAACAGGTAGATCGCATTCTGGTCCATATACATGTCAAATTTCAGCAAACGTGTTCGGCCAGTTTTCAAGAAGCCCAAATCGCGGCTATATGCGCCAGCTTAACGAAACTTAGCCCCCTTAATCATTCGTTCGATTGAACGTCATCAATGATGACGTCCAATACATCACTCATTCCATACGAAAAAATGTGGGTACGATAAAAAAATTTGGTTACGAAAACAAATTAGAGTACAAGAGTTGCGACACCTTAAGGGTTTCGCGGGATGGAATGAGTGGGAACTAAAAAAATGTGGGTTCGAAAATTTTGGGTAAGAAAATGTGGGAACACAAATTTTGGGTACTATATAAATGTGGGTACGAACATTTTGGTTACGAAAAAAAATGTGGGTACGAAAATTGTGGGTACAATGGGTCAATGTTAAGGTTTTAGCATGGCGGACGCCGGACGGCGAAAAGACACGACACGACACGATGAGCTGGCTATGACAATACCTCAGGTATTCTCCGAAAACAGCCGAGCGCATATGCATAAGTCAGTGAGTAATACTCAACAAGACTATTGTCAAGCAAATTTGTCCCCTACCGGCTCCACCATTGTCAGAATTTATTTTATTTTTTTAATTATTGCCATAGAAACCAGAATTTTTGACGTAGGAACAAAATGAAATCACGTGCATAATGTCCTTATTGCCATCTATCCATGTTTCAAGTTTCATGAAAAAATATTAAGAACTTTAAAAGTTATCGCAGGATTCAGAAAAGTGTGACAGACTGACTGACTGACTGACTGACGGACACACAGAGCACAAACCATAAATCCCCTCCGGTGAAACCGGTAGTGGACTAATAAAAGCTACGCACGGCGTATAAAATCAGAACCACTGGGTCGAATCTGCTGAAACTTGGCCACATTATAGATTATAGTCCAAACAAGCTACAGAATGAGCGTTTTTGGACCTGACAGCGTAAAACATTAACCAATAATGGACAGCACAAAATGAGTCATTTTGTACAAAAAATGTAAACTTTGAGTGGCATTTAGCCGTGTAAACCTTTCTTTAACTCGTCGCACTCAATCCGTTGAATAACACATAGATTTATTTCATGTTCATTAAAAAAACACAATGTGCACAAAAGACATGCATGTGTACTACCGATTGATATTCAAACACAATTATTACGCCTTTGTTTATCGATTAAACGCCTAACTGAATTAATAACGCGTAACGTCAGTTTCTTTGTTTCGTAGCAAGATGGAAGCTAGCCTAAGCGCTTTTCATGACGTCACGCGCGCGTGCCCTTTCCCATAAAAATATTTAAACGCAAAATACTCGAAAACTTGATTTTTGCCAGGTATAACGCCTACGCCAACAGGTAGATCGCATTCTTCTCCATATACATGTCAAATTTCAGCAAAAGTTACCGACCAGTTTTCAAGCGCCACAAATCGCAGTGATTCTCGCCAGCTTAACGAAACTTAGCCCACTTTATCATTCGTTCGATTGAACGTCATCAATGATGACGTCCAATACATCACTCATTCCATACGAAAAAATGTGGGTACGATAAAAAAATTTGGTTATGAAAACAAATTAGAGTACAAGAGTTGCGACACCTTAAGGGTTTCGCGGATGGAATGAGTGGGAACTAAAAAAATGTGGGTTCGAAAATTTTGGGTAAGAAAATGTGGGAACACAAATTTTGGGTACTAAATAAATGTGGGTACGAACATTTTGGTTACGAAAAAAAATGTGGGTACGAAAATTGTGGGTACAATGGGTCAATGTTAAGGTTTTAGCATGGCGGACGCCGGACGGCGAAAAGACACGACACGACACGATGAGCTGGCTATGACAATACCTCAGGTATTCTCCGAAAACAGCCGAGCGCATATGCATAAGTCAGTGAGTAATACTCAACAAGACTACTGTCAAGCAAATTTGTCCCATACCGGCTCCACCATTGTCAGAATTTATTTTATTTTTTTATTTATTGCCATAGAAACCAGAATTTTTGACGTAGGAACAAAATGAAATCACGTGCATAATGTCCTTATTGCCATCTATCCATGTTTCAAGTTTCATGAAAAAATATTAAGAACTTTAAAAGTTATCGCAGGATTCAGAAAAGTGTGACAGACTGACTGACTGACTGACTGACGGACACACAGAGCACAAACTATAAATCCCCTCCGGTGAAACCGGTAGTGGACTAATAAAAGCTACGCACGGCGTATAAAATCAGAACCACTGGGTCGAATCTGCTGAAACTTGGCCACATTATAGATTATAGTCCAAACAACCTACAGAATGAGCGTTTTTGGACCTGACAGCGTAAAACATTAACCAATAATGGACAGCACAAAATGAGTCATTTTGTACAAAAAATGTAAACTTTGAGTGGCATTAAATGACCTTTAGAAATCAGAAAGTTGCAAATTTTTAATATTCTGCACACTTCGACTTGTTTTTTTTTTTAATTTAGAAGCATCTATGCTTGGGATGTATAAACCCTGTTATTCAGTGTCAAATTCGGCCCAAAATCACAATACAATCCCAAAAATGGCTAAGCAGCAATGTCCCTTTAACATTATTCCTTATATTTAATTGTATTGTTTAAAAAGATAACTGTGTATATTTAATCATAATGGCTCTGTATATCACACATGATATGGCACTGCTGGGGCTTGAACACAGAACTCATCTAACATTGTAAGATGCGTTTTTCAATTAAACTACAATGACTGTATCTTGGGAAGTGGAGCCAACACACACCCACATACCGGTAATTGAAAAAATCATTCTGTCCATATATTTGTACTGGGCGTTAGTGAAAGTGAAAGTCTTTTTCCAGGTTTTCCCTGATTTCAAGGTTGGCTGGTAACCATGTTTAACTATGATAAAATGTTCTTTAGATGCCATGTGTATTAATATATAGGTCTATTTTTCTGAGATATTAATGAAAATGCCTTTGGGTATGTGGCGAATATTTAAAAAATCTGCAACTTGATATATGGTGCTAACACGGTAAAATTGTATGAGCCCAAATTATAATAGATGAATGCGTATTATGCTTCTCTGCTTATACTATGACGACATGTTCATACAATGCCATTTTTATTAATATACATGTATACGCCAAATTTATTGAAAAAGACTTGAAAATGTGTGTCGCAAGATACCAAGTAAGATAAAATCAGCATTTTTATGTAGGATCTTCACACGGTAAAATTATTTGTTCCCAAATAATAATATATGAATGCATATTAGGCTTCAATGTTGCTTATACTATGACGATATGTTCATACAATGCCATTTTTATTAATATATATGCCAAATTTAATGCAATAGAATTAAAAATGTGTGTCGCAAGGTACCAAGTAAGAAAAAAATCAGCATTGTTATGTAGGGTCTTCACATGGTAAAATTATTTGTGCCAAAAATAATAATAGATGAATGCATATTAGGCTTCAATGAAGCTTATACTATGACTAATGGTTCATAAGATACCATTTTTATAAATATCTATGCCAAATTTAATGAAATAGACTTAAAAATGTGTGTCGCCAGGTACCAAGTAAGAAAAAAATCAGCATTTTTATGTAGGGTCTTCACACGGTAAAATTATTTGTGCCCAAATAATAATAGATGAATGCATATTAGGCTTCAATGTTGCTTATACTACGACTACTGGTTCATACGATGCCATTTTTTAAAATATCTATGCCAAATTTAATGAAAAAGACTTGAAAATGTGTGTCGCCAGGTTCCAAGTAAAAAAAATCAGCATTTTTATGTAGGGTCTTCACACAGTAAAATTATTTGTGCCCAAGTAATAATAGATGAATGCATATTAGGCTTCAATGTTGCTTATACTATGACTACTGGTTCATACAATGCCGATTTTTTAAATATCTATGCCAAATTTAATGAAATAGACTTGAAAATGTGTGTCGCCAGGTACCAATATAAAGAAGTGAAACTCCAGCTGCTGGAGCAGTATTGAATTTTCATTAAAACAATTAGTTGGTCCTTTATTTTAGGCAAGTGACCGATTGCGCAAAAGTAAGAAAAAAATCAGCATTTTTATGTAGGGTCTTCACACAGTAAAATTATTTGTGCCCAAATAATAATAGATGAATGCATATTAGGCTTCAATGTTGCTTATACTATGACTACTGGTTCATACGATGCCATTTTTATAAATATCTATGCCAAATTTAATGAAATAGACTTGAAAATGTGTGTCGCCAGGTACCAAATTGATAAGAAAAAAATCAGCACTTTTATGTAGGATCTTCACACGGTAAAATTGTTTGTGCCCAAATATTAATACATGTAGATGAATGCATAATAGGCTTCAATGTTACTTATACTATGACTACTGGTTCATACGATGCCATTTTTATAAATATCTATGCCAAATTTAATGAAATAGACTTGAAAATGTGTGTCGCCAGGAACCAAGTAAGAACAAAATCAGCATTTTTATGTAGGGTCTTCACACAGTAAAATTATTTGTGCCCAAATAATAATAGATGAATGCATATTAGGCTTCAATGTTGCTTAAACTATGACAACTGGTTCATACGATGCCATTTTTATAAATATCTATGCCAAATTTAATGAAATAGATTTGAAAATGTGTGTCGCCAGGTACCAAATTGATAAGAAAAAAATCAGCATTTTTATGTAGGATCTTCACACGGTAAAATTGTTTGTGCCCAAATATTAATACATGTAGATGAATGCATAATAGGCTTCAATGTTACTTATACTATGACTACTGGTTCATACGATGCCATTTTTATAAATATCTATGCCAAATTTAATGAAATAGACTTGAAAATGTGTGTCGCCAGGAACCAAGTAAGAACAAAATCAGCATTTTTATGTAGGGTCTTCACACAGTAAAATTATTTGTGCCCAAATAATAATAGATGAATGCATAATAGGCTTCAATGTTGCTTATACTATGACAACTGGTTCATACGATGCCAATTTTATAAATATCTATGCCAAATTTAATGAAATAGACTTGAAAATGTGTGTCGCCAGGTACCAAGTAAGAAAAAAATCAGCATTTTTATGTAGGGTCTTCACATGGTATAATTATTTGTGCCTAAAATAATAATAGATAAATGCATATTAGGCTTCAATGTTGCTTATACTATGACTACTGGTTCATGCGATGCCATTTTTATATAATAATAAAATATAACAAATAATCCAACATGAGACAAAATGTCAAATAAAGATTATTAAAATAACATCTTCATAGCACAACTTCAACAAATTACAAATTAGACAGGCACACAATATCATTATAAAAAAAACAACTTTAAATAAAAAAATAATTACGAATTTCTTTAAACTGAAAACCCTTTTTATAATAGACTTGTTTTTTTCCCTAAATTATTAATAGTGATAGCTGTTTTTGCACAAATTATAGGAATTCGCGATGAAAATGGTCAATGTTTTAAAAAGCGTGCAACTTATTTTTTCACATTTCTCAACAGTTAGCGACTAATGCTGATGTTGTTACGCTGAGTGGCATATGGTTGCTGATGTCGTTACTGAGACTCATATTTTCACAAATTTGAACAATGCTCAATTAATTATTTTCACAACTCATTTGTTCACAATTTTGAAAAGTGTGCAACTTATTTCTCCATAATTGTCAAGATTCCGAGGCTCATTTTTTAAAATCTTCAACATTGCACAACTCATATTTCACAATTTTCAACATTGCGAGACACTTGTTTTCACAATTTTTAAAAGTTTGCTACTGATATTTTAGGAATTTTAAACAATGCGCGACAAATTTTTCACAATGTTGAATAGTCACCACCAATTTTTCTCACTTTGAACATTGCGCGACTCCTTTTACCACAATATGAAGAGTGTGCGCCTAATGTTTTCAAAAAATGAGGCGGCAGAGGTTGCTGCACAAAGATAAAAAAGCCCACTGCCATAAATTTTATCCAAAAAATAGCAACATGGCTTATTGGAGCTAAACAACCCTTTCTACATTTACTTTCAACAAGCACACAGACCAATGACAGTAGGACTACTGGCACTGACCGTTGGTTCATCAGCATGAAAAATGGGTGTCAAAAATAGCACAAATAATGTAAAATGTGTAATATGCTTGTATAACGATGTAACTTACCAACCACTCGACCAGGAAACATCTGTTGCAGACTATGTGGGAACTGGGATTCGGGATGCTCTCCCACTGGTATCATATGCAGATCAGTGGTCACAAGAACGTACACAACATCATTAATGTCAGCAATATATATCTCCGACTTTCAAACACACAGCTTGCAAAATCGCTGAATATTGCACAAAAGCAGCTTCGTTACAAACTTCCAGCAACTCCAAATCCACAAGCAGTCTCGTTCCCCACCCACTTTGACTTCGCAGCGAAGGCATATTTTTGGGGGGAAACCGTTAAACATCTCACGACCTTACGTATACTACGGAGATTGACAAGTTGAAAAATAAATTACTCTAATCACTTCCAATTTGCGCACTACGTTAAGCTCCAGTTCCATTTTGTCTTTATTGTTTGAAATGTTACTCTACACATTCGCTTTGAAAATAGCGCTTGGCGTGTTGTTGGAAGTACATGTACATATCGAATGTGTTATTGTAAAAACTATTGGTATTGTGTTTTTAGTGCAGAAATTGTATTTAGGTTTCGATTTCTAGCTTAAATTTATATATTTTGTTAAATAATTTGCGTTTAAAGTTGATTGTTTGTTGCTTATTTGCGAACTATTTTTTATGTGTAAATATGCATAGACGCTAGTGGATATGTAATCAGGTTACCGTATTTACAACAATAATATTTAACGGTTGTTTGTTTTTGTTTGTTTTGTTAATATTTTCTAAAACGTATGTTAAACGCAAGATGAAATTATTAATTAATTTGGGAATAAAATCGCAATATGTATTATTTAAAATCAAATTTGAATTGCCTAGCGCGTGAATTGTCTCATGGGGTGAATCGGCTTCCGGCGAGAACTCATTTTATAGCGATTGCGCAATAAAAACACACCACTTTTTCGTGATTTAATCAAAAACTAGATTTTTCCCAGGTATAACGCCTACGCCAACAGGTAGATCGCATTCTTGTCCATATACATGTCAAATTTCAGCAAACGTGCTGGGCCAGTTTTCAAGAAACTCAAATCGCGGCTATATGCACCAACTTAACGAAACTTAGCCCCCTTTATCATTCGTTCGAATGAACGTCATCAATGATGACGTCCAATACATCACTCATTCCATACTAGAGTTGCGACACCTTAAGGGTTTCGCGGGATGGAATGAGTGGGAACTAAAAAAATGTGGGTTCGAAAATTTGGGTAAGAAAATGTGGGAACACAAATTTTGGGTACTAAACAAATGTGGGTACGAACATTTTGGTTACGAAAAATAATGTGGGTACGACAATTGTGGGTACAATGGGTCAATGTTAAGGTTTTAGCATGGCGGACGCCGGACGGCGAAAAGACACGACACGACACGATGAGCTGGCTATGACAATACCTCAGGTATTCTCCAAAAACAGCCGAGCGCATATGCATAAGTCAGTGAGTAATACTCAACAATACTATTGTCAAGCAAATTTGTCCCCTACCGGCTCCACCATTGTCAGAATTTATTTTATTTTTTTATTTATTGCCATAGAAACCAGAATGTTTGACGTAGGAACAAAATGAAATTACGTGCATAATGCCCTTATTGCCATCTATCCATGTTTCAAGTTTCATGAAAAAATATTAAGAACTTTTAAAGTTATCGCAGGATTCAGAAAAGTGTGACAGACTAACTGACTGACTGACGGACACACAGAGCACAAACCATAAGTCCCCTCCGGTGAAACCGGTAGTGGACTAATAAAAGCTAGTCACTGCGTATAAAATCAGAACCACTGGGCCGAATCTGCTGAAACTTGGCCACATTATAGATTATAGTCCAAACAAGCTACAGAATGAGCGTTTTTGGACCTGACGGCGTAAAACATTAACCAATAATGGACAGCACAAAATGGGTCATTTTGTACAAAAAAATGTAAACTTTAAGTGGCATTTAATGACCTTTAGACATCAGAAAGTTGCAAATTTTTAATATTCTGCACACTTCGACTTGTTTTTTTTTTACAAATTTAGAAGCATTTATGCTTGGGATGTATATAAACCCTGTTATTCAGTGCCAAATTTGGCCAAAAATCACAATACAATCCCAAAAATGGCTAAGCAGCAATGCCCTTTAACATTATTCCTTATATTTAATTGTATTGTTTAAAAAGATAACTGTGTATATTTAATCATAATGGCTCTGTATATCACACATGATAGGCCACTGCTGGGGCCTGAACCCAGAACTCATCTCACACTGTAAGATGCGTTTTTCAATTAAACTACAATGACTGTATCGTGTGAAGTGGAGCCAACATACACCCACATAAGTGAAAAAATCATTCCGTCCATATATTTGTCCTGGGTGTTTTCTGACACATGTGATACATTTGTGTAGATAAATATGACATTGTGTGTCGCAAGGTACCAAGTAAGACAAAATCAGCATTTTTATGTAGGGTCTTCATACGGTAAAATTATTTGTGCCCAAATAATAATAGATGAATGTATATTAGGCTTCAATGTTGCTAATATACTATGACGACTAGTTCATACGATACCATTTTTATTAATATATATGCCAAATTTAATGAAATAGACTTGAAAATGTGTGTCGCCAGATACCAAGTAAGAAAAAAAATCAGCATTTTTATGTAGGGTCATCACACTGTAAAATTATTTGTGGCCAAATAATAATAGATGAAATCAGCATTTTTATGTAGGGTCTTCACACTGTAAAATTATTTGTGGCCAAATAAAAATAGATGAATGCATATTAGGCTTCAATGTTGCTTATACTATGACTACTGGTTCATACGATGCCAATTTTATAAATATCTATGCCAAATTTAATGAAATAGACTTGAAAATGTGTGTCGCCAGGTACCAATTAAGAAAAAAATCAGCATTTTTATGTACGGTCTTCACACAGTAAAATTATTTTTGCCCAAATAATAATAGATGAATGCATATTAGGCTTCAATGTTGCTTATTCTATGACTACTGGTCCATACAATGCCAATTTTATAAATATCTATGCCAAATTTAATGAAATAGACTTGAAAATGTGTGTTGCCAGGTACCAAGTAAGAAAAAAATCTGCATTTTTATGTAGGGTCTTCACACAGTAAAATTATTTGTGCCCAAATAATAATAGATTAATGCATATTAGGCTTCAATGTTGCTTATACTATGACTAATGGTTAATACAATACCATTTTTATAAATATCTATGCCAAATTTAATGAAATAGACTTGAAAATGTGTGTCGCCAGGTACCAAGTAAGAAAAAAATCAGCATTTTTATGTAGGGTCACACGGTAAAATTATTTGTTCCCAAATAATAATAGATGAATGCATATTAGGCTTCAATGTTGCTTATACTATGAAGACATGTTCATACAATGCCATTTTTATTAATATATATGCCAAATTTAATGAAATAGAATTGAAAATGTGTGGCGCCAGGTACCAATTAAGAAAAAAATCAGCATTTTTATGTAGGGTCTTCACACATGGTAAAATTATTTGTGCCCAAAATAATAATAGATGAATGCATATTAGGCTTCAATGTTGCTTATACTATGACTAATGGTTCATACGATGCCATTTTTATAAATATCTATGCCAAATTTAATGAAATCGACTTGAAAATGTGTGTCGCCAGGTACCAAATAAGAAAAAAATCAGCAATTTTATGTAGGATCTTCACACGGTAAAATTGTTTGTGCCCAAATAATAATACATGTAGATGAATGCATATTAGGCTTCAATGTTGCTTATACTATGACTACTGGTTCATACGATGCCATTTTTTTAAATATCTATGCCAAATTTAATGAAAAAGACTTGAAAATGTGTGTCGCCAGGTACCAAGTAAGAAAAAAATCAGCATTTTTATGTAGGGTCTTCACACAGTAAAATTATTTGTGCCCAAGTAATAATAGATGAATGCATATTAGGCTTCAATGTTGCTTATACTATGACTACTAGTTCATACGATGCCAATTTTATAAATATCTATGCCAAATTTAATGAAATAGACTTGAAAATGTGTGTCGCCATTGAAGTAAGAAAAAAATCAGCATTTTTATGTAGGGTCTTCACACAGTAAAATTATTTGTGCCCAAAATAATAATAGATGAATGCATATTATAGGCTTCAATGTTGCTTATACTATGACTACTGGTTCATACGATGCCATTTTTATAAATATCTATGCCAAATTTAATGAAATAGACTTGAAAATGTGTGTCGCCAGGTACCAAGTAAGAAAAAATCAGCATTTTTATGTAGGGTCTTCACACAGTAAAATTATTTGTGCCCAAATAATAATAGATGAATGCATATTAGGCTTCAATGTTGCTTATACTATGACTACTGGTTCATACGATGCCATTTTTATAAACATCTATGCCAAATCTAATGAAATAGACTTGAAAATGTGTGTCGCCAAGTACCAAATAAGAAAAAAATCAGCATTTTTATGTAGGATCTTCACACGGTAAAATTGTTTGTGCCCAAATAATAATACATGTAGATGAATGCGTATTAGGCTTCAATGTTGCTTATACTAAGACTACTGGTTCATACGATGCCATTTTTAAAAATATCTATGCCAAATTTAATGAAAAAGACTTGAAAATGTGTGTCGCCAGGTACCAAGTAAGAAAAAAATCAGCATTTTTATGTAGGGTCTTCACACAGTAAAATTATTTGTGCCCATGTAATAATAGATGAATGCATATTAGGCTTCAATGTTGCTTATACTATGACTACTGGTTCATACGATGCCAATCTTATAAATATCTATGCCAAATTTAATGAAATAGACATGAAAATGTGTGTCGCCAGGTACCAATTAAGAAAAAAATCAGCATTTTTATGTACGGTCTTCACACAGTAAAATTATTTGTGCCCAAATAATAATAGATGAATGCATATTAGGCTTCAATGTTGCTTATTCTATGACTACTGGTCCATACGATGCCAATTTTATAAATATCTATGCCAAATTTAATGAAATAGACTTGAAAATGTGTGTCGCCAGGTACCAAGTAAGAAAAAAATCTGCATTTTTATGTAGGGTCTTCACACAGTAAAATTATTTGTGCCCAAATAATAATAGATTAATGCATATTAGGCTTCAATTTTGCTTATACTATGACTAATGGTTAATACAATACCATTTTTATAAATATCTATGCCAAATTTAATGAAATAGACTTGAAAATGTGTGTCGCCAGGTACCAAGTAAGAAAAAAATCAGCATTTTTATGTAGGGTCTTCACACGGTAAAATTATTTGTTCCCAAATAATAATAGATGAATGCATATTAGGCTTCAATGTTGCTTATACTATGAAGACATGTTCATACAATGCCATTTTTATTAATATATATGCCAAATTTAATGAAATAGAATTGAAAATGTGTGTCGCCAGGTACCAATTAAGAAAAAATTCAGCATTTTTATGTAGGGTCTTCACACATGGTAAAATTATTTGTGCCCAAAATAATAATAGATGAATGCATATTAGGCTTCAATGTTGCTTATACTATGACTAATGGTTCATACGATGCCATTTTTATAAATATCTATGCCAAATTTAATGAAATCGACTTGAAAATGTGTGTCGCCAGGTACCAAATAAGAAAAAAATCAGCAATTTTATGTAGGATCTTCACACGGTAAAATTGTTTGTGCCCAAATAATAATACATGTAGATGAATGCATATTAGGCTTCAATGTTGCTTATACTATGACTACTGGTTCATACGATGCCATTTTTAAAAATATCTATGCCAAATTTAATGAAAAAGACTTGAAAATGTGTGTCGCAAGGTACCAAGTAAGAAAAAAATCAGCATTTTTATGTAGGGTCTTCACACAGTAAAATTATTTGTGCCCAAGTAATAATAGATGAATGCATATTAGGCTTCAATGTTGCTTATACTATGACTACTGGTTCATACGATGCCAATTTTATAAATATCTATGCCAAATTTAATGAAATAGACTTGAAAATGTGTGTCGCCATTGAAGTAAGAAAAAAATCAGCATTTTTATGTAGGGTCTTCACACAGTAAAATTATTTGTGCCCAAAGTAATAATAGATGAATGCATATTATAGGCTTCAATGTTGCTTATAGTATGACTACTGGTTCATACGATGCCATTTTTATAAATATCTATGCCAAATTTAATGAAATAGACTTGAAAATGTGTGTCGCCAGGTACCAAGTAAGAAAAAAATCAGCATTTTTATGTAACACAGTAAAATTATTTGTGCCCAAATAATAATAGATGAATGCATATTAGGCTGCAATGTTGCTTATACTATGACTAATGGTTCATACGATACCATTTTTATAAATATCTATGCCAAATCTAATGAAATAGACTTGAAAATGTGTGTCACCAGGTACCAAATAAGAAAAAAATCAGCATTTTTATATAGGGTCTTCACACAGTAGAATTATTTGTGCCCAAGTAATAATAGATGAATGCATATTAGGCTTCAATGTTGCTTATACTATGACTACTGGTTCATACGATGCCAATTTCATAAATATCTATGCCAAATTTAATGAAATAGAATTGAAAATGTGTGTCGCAAGGTACCAAGTCAGAAAAAAATTAGCATTTTTATGTAGGGTCTTCACACAGTAAAATTATTTGTGCCCAAATAAGAATAGATAAATGCATATTAGGCTTCAATGTTGCTTATACTATGACTTATGGTTCATACGATACCATTTTTATAAATATCTATGCCAAATTTAATGAAATAGACTTGAAAATGTGATTCGCCAGGTACCAAGTAAGAAAAAAAAACGCATTTTTATGTAGGGTCTTCACACGGTAAAATTATTTGTTCCCAAATAATAATAGATGAATGCATATTAGGCTTCAATGTTGCTTATACTATGACGATATGTTCATACAATGCCATTTTTAAAAATATCTATGCCAAATTTAATGAAATAGAATTAAAAATGTGTGTCGCCAGGTACCAAGTAAGAAAAAAATCAGCATTTATATGTAGGGTCTTCACATGGTAAAATTATTTGTGCCAAAAATAATAACAGATGAATGAATATTAGGCTTCAATGTTGCTTATACTATGACTACTGGTTCATACAATGCCATTTTTACAAATATCTATGCCAAATTTAATGAAATAGACTTGAAAATGTGTGTCGCCAGGTACCAAGTAAGAGAAAATCAGCATTTTTATGTAGGGTCATCACACGGTAAAATTATTTGTGCCCAAATAATAATAGATGAATGCATATTAGGCTTCAATGTTGCTTATACTATGACTACTGGTTCATACGATGCCAGTTTTATAAATATCTATGCCAAATTTAATGAAATAGACTTGAAAATGTGTGTCGCCAGGTACCAAATAAGAAAAAAATCAGCATTTTTATGTAGGATCTTCACACGGTAAAATTGTTTGTGCCCAAATAATAATACATGTAGATGAATGCATATTAGGCTTCAATGTTGCTTATACTATGACTACTTGTTCATACGATGCCATTTTTTAAAATATCTATGCCAAATTTAATGAAAAAGACTTGAAAATGTGTGTCGCCAGGTACCAAGTAAGAAAAAAATCAGCATTTTTATGTAGGGTCTTCACACAGTAAAATTATTTGTGCCCAATTAATAATAGATGAATGCATATTAGGCTTCAATGTTGCTTATACTATGACTACTGGTTCATACGATGCCAATTTTATAAATATCTATGCCAAATTTAATGAAATAGACTTGAAAATGTGTGTCGCCAGGTACCAAGTAAGAAAAAAATCAGCATTTTTATGTAGGGTCTTCACACAGTAAAATTATTTGTGCCCAAATAATAATAGATAAATGCATATTAGGCTTCAATGCAGGGTTGGCATATTGACCGGTCAATTGAGTATTGACCGGGCCGGCGGTCAATACCTGGTTAAAACCGGTCAATACTGGTCATTACTGGTCGATTGAAAATTGTAGCATTTAAACATTACAAAAGAGCCATTTTATATAAAATCAATAATTATTCTGTAATTGATAAACTTTTTTCTGAGTTATTTATTTTTAAAAAAATCTTTAAAGCTGTTAAAAGTTACTTCTTAATTATTTATGGAAACAGCCTCAAATACATAAGGACTAAGGCAATATCTTTATCTCAGTGTATCACATCTGTTACTAATTAGCCGGATTTTACATAAATTCCAGGTTGATAAACACAACAAGGTAAAGGTACCTTGTAGTCGGTGAGATATAATAATAATACAGTTAGTAAGGCTCGTACCCTGGGTACGGTAAATATACTAAAACGTACGCGGAAATTTTAACACTAAATCGGTTGTTGTCGGCTATTTTGTAAAAATTAATTATGTTTACATGTATGTAAATTTTCTGTTAAATGGCATTTATATTATCAAAACTCATTGTTAAAATCAATAATGTGATTTAATTTTAAATCTTAAATTGTTTAAAGTCGCGTCATTGTATGACATCGTCAAGTATAATATTTTCCGCGACATCGCACGTTCACTTTTTACCGTCATAGATTTTTTAAAAGAAACATTATTTGGTTACCAAGGTCCGTTAAATGGGGAACACCATATTCGGTATTTATATTATGTTTTAACAATTAATTAATGCTGTGTAAAAAATATTGTTTAAGATATTTCTATATTTATTGAAAATGTTTCAAAATGTTATTTATGAAACATCTTATTCTAATGAGTGTATGCTATTATATTATACTTTGAAAAGCATATCTGTTGTACTATAATCTTATTATTCATTTATTACTGTTAATTTCATTTATTGTAGAGAATCGTCAATGTTACATCTAGTCGCCAATGCTTGTTGTCAGTGTTAGTCTTAAATGCTTGTGATCATTGTCGTCGATGTTAGTCGTCAATCCTTATCGTCATTATACATGAAGGAAATAAAAGCAGAAACAGAGACGTATTCTTGATTACTTGCTTATTCCTACGGCGTCCTCTCAACACTCATACTAAAAAGCATGTTGATGCTGATTTTTTAAAAGAGAAGTTTGTTTAAGGTAAACAATATTGTTTTACGTTAATCGGTAGCATGTTTAACGACATCGGATTTTTGGCGGATATACAACTCGGATACAATCTAATATTTGCGGGTATGTTTAAGTTTATTTACCGTACCCGGGGTACATGTAAGTAAAATTAAGAGTACCCGGGGTACATGTACCGGTAAGTAGTACCCGAGCCGAGAATGATCAATCGAGCCTTAGTAAGTGAGTGGTGGTGTATGGGATAACATGCACTGAGGGTGTATATTTTTCACGAACAAGTCAATTGAAGGTGTTAGAGATGCATTGATCCAGTAGATTTAAAAGGGTAATTAACCACGGGCTTATTTAAATTAAAATGATGACATTACATTGTACCGGCTGTTTATTGTTGTATACTGTAAGCTTGCAATATTTTAAATAATGTAAACAACTTACCTTGTATTAAGTTGGCACATTGTTGTCAGGTGTAGAAACTTTTTATACTTATTTCTGTTTAGTTGCACTGGCTGAACCAAAAGAATTATGTAGTCGTTTCTAAATAATCACGAAACAACCTACTAATGCATATATGCTTGCCAGTTACTGAGTTTGTGCATTTCCATTCATTATCGGCCTTGGCAAACAGCGTAGAATCAGAGACGCCGTGTGATGTCTGCTATTTCGTTACACTGAAGATTTTCATATCCGCGGGTGTTTTTATGTCAAATGTTATGGTTTTTCAATAGATCGTATACTTATCTGCAAAACAGCGAATTAGCGTTCACTTTACATCATTTCTGATGATCTTATTTTGTAAATAATTTCTGAGCGTTAATTCCTACGTTGCTATGTCGTCAGCCATTTTGACGGTTGATTTGTTTACTTTCGGTTTCCACTACAAACGAAATTAATTGATTTGCTGCTTGCGTTTATTTATTGATTAAATAATAAATTATTAAACCCTAATAATGTAATTGTCTGAATATCATTTATATTCAAGATATTATCGGATAAACAGAATACCATTCTAATACCAGTGTGTACTTACATTTATCTCGGAAAGCCTAGCCGTGTAAACCTTTCTTTAACTCGTCGCACTCAATACGTTGAATAACACATAGATTTATGTCATGTTCATTAAAAAACCACAATGTGCACAAAAGACATGCATGTGTACTACCGATTGATATTCAAACACAATTATTACGCCTTTGTTTATCGATTAAACGCCTAACTGAATTAATAACGCGTAACGTCAGTTTCTTTGTTTCGTAGCAAGATGGAAGCTAGCCTAAGCGCTTTTCATGACGTCACGCGCGCGTGCCCTTTCCCATAAAAATATTTAAACGCAAAATACTCGAAAACTTGATTTTTCCCAGGTATAACGCCTACGCCAACAGGTAGATCGCATTCTGGTCCATATACATGTCAAATTTCAGCAAACGTGTTCGGCCAGTTTTCAAGAAGCCCAAATCGCGGCTATATGCGCCAGCTTAACGAAACTTAGCCCCCTTTATCATTCGTTCGATTGAACGTCATCAATGATGACGTCCAATACATCACTCATTCCATACTAGAGTTGCGACACCTTAAGGGTTTCGCGGGATGGAATGAGTGGAGAGTTCATATCAAATTGAAAATCGATTATTTCAAAATAAAAAATTGGTACGAAAAAATATGTGGGCAGTGGGTACTAAAAAAATAAAAAATTTGGGTACGAAAACAAATTTGAGTACGAAAAAAAAAGGGTACGAACAAAATAAAGGTACGAAAAACTATTTGGGTACGAAAAAAATGGGTATGAATAAAAAATTAGGTACGAACAAATTTGTGTACGAAAAAAAATTTAGTACGAACAAATGGGTACGAAAAAAATTGGGTACGAACAAATTTGTGTACGAAGAAATAATGGGTACGAACATAATATGGGCAGGAAAAAAAACTAATTTGGTTACGAAAATAAAATTAGAGTACGAAAAAATAAAGGAAACGAAAAAAATTAGGATACGAAAACTATTTGGGTACGAAAAAAATGGGTACAAATAAAAATTTGGGTACAAAAAAATCTGGGTACGAAATAAATATGGGTACTAAAAAAATGGGTACGAATTTTTTTATTTGGGTACGAAAAAAATGGGTATGAAAAAAAAATTGGGTACGAACAAATTTGGGTACAAAAAAGATTGGTACGAAAAAAAAATTGGGTACGAACAAATTTGGGTATGAAAAACATTTGGGTACGAAAAAAATGGGTACGAAAAAAAAATTGGGTACGAAAACAATTGGGAACAAAAAACATTTGGGTACGGAAAAAATGGGTACGAAAAAAAAAATTGTTACGAAAAAAATTTGGTACGAAAAAAATTTAGGTACGAAAAAAATGGGTACGAAAAAAAAAGGGTACCAAAAAAATTGGGTACCAAAAAAATTGGGTACGAAAAATTTGGGTACGAAAAACATTTGGGTACGAAAATAATGGGTACGAATTTTTTTTTAGGTACGAACAAATTTGGGTATTAAAAACATTTGGGTACGACAAAAATGATTACGAAAATCGAAAAATTGGGGTATGAAAAATCTAATTTGAATAGTCTAGCCCGTGAATTGTCTCCTGGGGGTGAATTGTCTTGGGGTTGCTATTAAAGCTACATGTACTTTCGGCCAAGCCACGTGTTTATAGCGATTGCGCAATAAAAAACACCACTTTTTCGTGATTTAATCAAAAACTAGATTTTTCCCAGTTATAACGAACAGCCAACAGGTAGATCGCGTTATATGTACTGTTAATGGAAAATTTCATAGGGCCATACATTGTAACTCTGTGAAAAATCATTTGACCAGAACCGGCTGATAATATGCATGTCTCCTCTTGGTAGTGAAGCTTCCCATTAAGTTTAATTGAATTCCAGTTATTAGTTGCTGAGAAATAGCCCGGACAAAAATTGTGCACGGACGGACAGACGAAGCGGCGACTATATGCTCCCCCCTTAAAAAATTTGGGGAGAACATAATAAAGAAGTTGTGGCAATAAAAAATGAATTTAAAGGTGGTACGCAAACTTTAAAATAGATTTATCAATTATATGCTTATTCTTAGTGAAAAAAAGGCCATAATTGTTACAAAATGCTTGATACAGTTATCTGCTTTTGTTTATACATTGGGGTCATGTTGGTTAAGAAGCAAAATACATGTATGAAAGCAATATGTCAATGGACATAGGAAATATATTCGAGGTGGTACGCAAACATTCCAATGCGCGCACCTACGCCGGGTGAGTAGGATAGGTCCACTATATATATTTCATATATAATAGTCGAGCTAAAAAGTAAATATACTATAAACAACAACCTTACCTCAATCACAATTTTAATGCAATGCAGTTAAACAATAAAGTTACAATGATATGCCAGGGATTGAAACTAACTTTTTACTATTGTGGGCAACCATCTTTAGTATTTTGGTTGCCCAGATAAAAAATAACGAGCCCAGAAATATGAACATGTGAATATTATTATACATTTTTTTAATAAAATAATAAATAATTATATACATTTGCTGACAATACACATGTTCAATGCATGATGTATTATTATGAGCATGAATTGAATCATGTCCTATTCCTAAATAATGAATGTTATTTAACTAGTATTGATCCATGGTGATCAATTGTTTTTCAATTTTTATTGCACTGAATTGTTTTAAGATTTAAAAAAACAAGTTTACCAACTTTTGAAATCGAGTTGCCCAGGCCAAAATCTACTTGCCCCGGGCTCATGGGAAACCACTTATTTCCATCCCTGTATGCTCTTCATTTTCTGTTCTTCCATCCCATTCTCAAAATTAATTTTAAAGCACAATATTTTTTAATAACATTTGTATGAATTACTAACCATTATCACCCAAAACACAATTTTACAACGCTGTAATCGTGTCGTAGAGATTTAGTTTACTATTATCAGTGTTCTCTTTAAATACCGGCAGCCAGCGATTCTGCCGGTTACATTTACTCTTACATTTACATGACGGCTACTTTTCCCAATATATATCAAGTAAATGTCATAAATACTTTTGTTTTACTGCATAGTTGCCGGCCATATAACTGGCTACTCCATTTTTTTTTTGGAAAACACTGAATTATGCATGACAAACACACAATACTTAAAATCTTAGATTCGTTTTTAAAATAAATTGACACTTCCAGCTTGTCAACATTAAAATCCAAAGATTCAAATAATTTCCCACGAGGTACGTCAACAATTGCGTAATCAAATGAATGAAAAATAAAAGTAAAGAAAGCCGGATTTTACATAAATTCCAGGTTGATAAACACAACAAGGTAAAGGTACCTTGTAGTCGGTGAGATATAATAATAATACAGTAAGTAAGGCTCGTACCCTGGGTACGGTAAATATACTAAAACGTACCCGGGAATTTTAACACTAAATCGGTTGTTGTCGGGTATTTTGTAAAAATTAATTATGTTTACATTTATGTCAATTTTCTGTTCAATGGCATTTATATTATCAAAACTCATTGTTAAAATCAATAATGTGATTTAATTTTAAATCTTAAATTGTTTAAAGTCGCGTCATTGTATGACGTCGTTAAGTATAATATTTTCCGTGACATCGCACGTTCACTTTTTACCGTCATAGATTATTTAAAAGAAACATTATTTGGTTTGCAAGGTCCGTTAAATGGGGAACACCATATTTGGAATTTATATTATGTTTTAACAATTAATTCATGCTGTGTAATAAATATTGTATAAGATATTTCGATATTGATTGAAAATGTTTCAAATTGTTATTTATGAAACCTCTTATTCTAATTAGTGTATGCCATTATATTATACTTTGAAAAGCATATCTGTTGTACTATAATCTTATTATTCATTTTTTATTGTTAATTTCATTTATTGTAGAGAATCGTCAATGTTACATCTAGTCGCCAATGCTTGTCGTCAATGTTAGTCGTAAATGCTTGTGATGATTGTCGTCAATGTTAGTCGTCAATCCTTATCGTCGTTATACATGAAGGAAATAAAAGCAGAAACAGAGACGTATTCTTGATTACTTGCTTATTCCTACGGCGTCCTCTCAACACTCAAACTAAAAAGCATGTTGATGTAGATTTTTTAAAAGAGAAGGTTGTTTAAGGTAAACAATATTGTTTTACGTTATCTGTAGCATGTTTAACGACATCGGATTTTGGGCGGATATACAACTCGGATATAATCTAATATTTGCGGGTATGTTTAAGTTTATTTACCGTACCCTGGGAACATGTAAGTAAAGTTAAGAGTACCCGGGGTACATGTACCGGTAAGTAGTACCCGAGCCGAGAATGACCAATCGAGCCTTAGTAAGTGGTTGATGGTGTATGGGATAACATGCACTGAGGGTGTATATTTTTCATGAACAAGTCTATTGAAGGTGTTAGAGATGCATTGATCCATAACATTAAAAAGGGTAATTTACCACGGGCTTATTAAAATTAAAACGATGACATTTCATTGTACCAGCTGTTTATTGTTCAGTACTGTAAGCTTGCAATATTTTAAATAATGTAAACAACTTACCTTGTATTAAGTTGGCACATTGTTGTCAGGTGAAGAAACTTTTTATACTTATTTCTGTTAAGTTGCACTGGCTGAACCAAAAGAATTATGTAGTCGTTTCTGAATAATCACGAAACAACCTACTAATGCATATATGCTTGCCAGTTACTGAGTTTGTGCATTTCCATTCATTATATTATCGGCCTTGGCAAACAGCGTAGACCCAGATGAGACGCCGTGTGTTGTCTGCTATTTCGTTACGCTGAAGATTTCCATATCCATGGGTGTTTTTGTGTCAAATGTTATGGTTTTTCAATAGATCGTATACTTATCTACAAAACAGAGAATTAGCGTTCACTTTACATCATTTTTAATAATGTTATTTTGTTAATACTTTCTCGAGTTCTTTTCGAACATGTATTAGCAGCCATTGAGTCTTGACGCCGTCTGCTATTTCGAACGATGAAGATTTCCATATCCACTGGCGTTTTTTTATGTCAAATGTTAGTGTTTTCCAATGGATCGTATACTTATCTACAAAACAGGTTCACTTAACATCGTTTGTGATGATGTTTTTTTGTAAATACTTTCTAAGCGTTCATTCTGACGAAGTCGGCCATGTTGACGGGTGTGAAGAAATACCGAATTTCCCGTAATTACCAAAATTTCCCCAGGAATCCCCGAGATCCCACGAAATCCCCATTAATGTTTATTATTTATCAAAAAACTGCGTATTTTAATATAGATTGTTGCGAAATACACTGAAATCACTAATGAAACATTGTTTTTATCAAAGTTTGATTTCGGAGATTTCGGTAGGGCTTCGGTATATTCACATACCGCATTTTGTAAATCCGGTTATGTAGAACTTGCGAAATCTTTACGTGATTTAATGAAAAAACTTGATTTTTGCCAGGTATAACGCCTACGCCAACAGGTAGATCGCATTCTTGTCCATATACATGTCAAATTTCAGCAAACGTGCTAGGCCAGTTTTCAAGAAACTCAAATCGCAGTGATTTGCACCAACTTAACGAAACTTAGCCCCCTTTATCATTCGTTCGAATGAACGTCATCAATGATGACGTCCAATACATCACTCATTCCATACTAGACTTGCGACACCTTAAGGGTTTCGCGGGATGGAATGAGTGGGGAGATCAAATACAATTTTCAGCTTCCGGAAGCAAGGACCCTCTGGACGTGAAACACCAGCTTTCCAACACTGTATGATTCCAGTTCCAAAGCACATATTGCATTAGTTCAATGAGAAGAACATAAAACGGCATATTCACATATCTCTGAAAAACAAACAGTGCTACAAAAAATTTTAAGAAGTCATTTACTATTTAATTGATTATGTCCTCTGAAAGTTGCATTTTTAATTTAAATATGTGTTCCTATATGCATTTATTGTTGTATTGACTTAAAAAACTAAAATGGATGCCCATTCTTAGTTTGCTGTCTTAGTCTACCCTAAAATTATACATGTTTTGCATAATTGAATTATCAAAAACTGCATACTTTTAAAGTCATTGTCAGAGTTATTTGGTTAAGTTAGAGACAAAGTAAAGCAAACATATTCATTTTTCTTAAAATGAATCATCCTCTGAAGCCCCCACTGGGATTCAAACCCAGATCTCTTTCCTCTGGGAAGGAAAGTATTCTATCTTGAAATACAAGGGCAAGTAAGAGGACAATTTGCAATTTTAAACCTATAAACATATAAACTTAATTTTTCACATGACCTTCGAAACAAAACAGACATCTCTGAATCTGAAATACATTACAGTTACAATTCAGGTTTTTAGTATTGTGCATTGTACATGAATGTTTAAGTATTGTATTTATCCTTGGTACACAGAACTGCCTAAAGATGCTTAAAATACCAGTATTCAAATCTGAAAATATCTCATGTGTTTGTTTTACTCTGTAAGTATCTCTATTTTATTTCAATAAAGCAGTTGTTTCCTTCTCCTGAAAATTTAACTAAATGTCAGTTATGCTACTTAATATTATTAAACAGTTGATGTATGTCACCTTAATAAAAAACACAATGGAAAAAAAAGATAAAATGTATAAAAATGTCAGTTACATGACTTATAACATTAAGTAGACGATATAACTTTGATACTTTAGGATAAGAGTATACCTTAACACAAATAGGATAAGAGTAGACCTGAACACAAAATTTAACCAAAACCAAACTATAAAAGGGGGCAGTATTCTGTCAAAAAACAGAAAAAAATTGGTACCAAAAAAATGTGTGTACGAAAACAATTGGGTAAGAAAAAATTATGCCGAAAACAATATATGCTGAAATAGCCTGGGGTCTTGACCACCAAAACGGCTTGGATTTTAATTATGCTGAAACAAATCGGGGTCATGTCCACCAAACTGGCTTAGAATTAAATTATGCTGAAATTGCTCAGGATCTTGACCACCAACCTGGCTTGGATTTCTATTATGCTGAAAAAGCTAGGGGTCTTGACCACCAAACTGGCTTGGATTTATGCTGAAAAAGCTCGGGATCTTTACCACCAAACTGGCTTGGATTTGAATTATGCTCATAGTTCGGGTTCTTGACCACCAAACTGGCTTGGATTTTAATTATGCTGAAATAGCTCGGGATCTTGACCACCAAACTGGCTTGGATTTTAATTATGCCGAAATATTTCAGGATCTTCACCACCAAACTGGCATGGATTTTAAATATGCGGAAATAGCTCGAGGTCTCGGCCATGAAACTGGCTAGGATTTTAATTATGCTGAAAAAGCTTGGGTTCTTGACCACCAAACTGGCCTTGATTTTAATTATACCGAAATAGTTCAGGATCTTGACCACAAAACTGCCTTGGATTTTAAATATGCTGAAATAGCTCAGGGTCTCCCCCACGAAACTGGCTAGGGTTTTAATTATGCTGAAAAAGCTCGGGGTCTTGACCACCAAACTGGCTTGGATTTTAATTATACCGAAATAGTTCAGGATCTTGACCACTAAACTGACTTGGATTTTAATTATGCTGAAATAGCTCGGGGTCTCTGCCTCCAAACTGGCTTGGATTTTAATTATGGTGAGAAAGCTCGGGTCTTGACCACAAAAATGGCTTGGATTTTAATCATGCTGAAATAGCTTGGGATCTTTACCACCAAAGTGGGCAGGGCCCTGGGGTGTGTAATGTGAACATGGATGGTCGAGATAGACTGTGTTGTCATAAGAAATCTTTAGTATTAATTTGAAGTCAATTGGTGAAAAATGGTGCGGCAGAGGCTGACGCGTATTCCCACGCCGCATGTTTGACCCAGGAGGCGCCCCCAGGGTTTGTAATGCGGCCATGCATGGTTGAGATTGACCGTATTGTCATAAGAGATTTCGAGTGCTTGACAGGTTAATGTAAGCCATCATGGAGAGCGGGGGTTTATGTGGGTTGGTGGTAATTTAAAAGATGAACTTTCAAAAATAATTATAAAAAAAAATTTGGGGGGGATTCTGGGGTGGGGCATGGGGGATAGTTTGGGTGCAGTGCATTGTGGTATGTCAGGTAAGTGTTGTTTTGTCAAAGTATGAATCAAATGTGATCATAAACAAAGAAGTTATGGCAATTTAAGCAAAATGTTCAATTATCTAAGTATAAAAGGGGCAATAATTCTGTCAAATGCTTGATACAGTTGTCTGTTCTTGTTTATAGATTGGGATCATGTTGGTAAAGAAGTATGCAAAATATGAAAGCAATATGTCAAAGGACATAGAAAATATTTGAGGTGGTATGCAAACTTTAACATAGATTTATCAATTATATATGCATATTCTAAGTATAAAAGGGCAATAATTCTGTCAAAATGCTTGATACAGTTGTCTGCTCTTGTTTATAGATTGGGATCATGTTGGTAATGAAGTATGCAAAATATGAAAGCAATATGTCAAAGGACATAGAAAATATTTGAGGTGGTATGCAAACTTTAACATAGATTTATCAATAATATGCATATTCTAAGTATAAAAAGGGCAATAATTCTGTCAAAATGCTTGATACAGTTGTCTGCTCTTGTTTATAGATTAGGGTCATGTTGGTTAAGAAGTACATGTATGAACTAGTGACCTGAAAATCAAAAGGGCTTATCTGCGATTCATGATCAATGTATCCATGAAGTTTCATGATCCTAGGCATAAGCGTCCTTGAGTTATCATATGGAAACCATTTTACTGCTTTGGGTCACCATGACCTTGACCTTTGACCTAGTGACCTGAAAATCAATAGGGGTCATCTGCGAGTCATGATCAATGTACCTATCAAGTTTCATGATCCTAGGCATAAGCGTTTTTGAGTTATCATCCGGAAACCATTTTACTATTTCGGGTTACCGTGACCTTAACGTTTGACCTAGTGACCTGAAAATCTAAAGGGGTCATCTGCGAGTCATGATCAATCTACCTATCCAGTTTCATTATCCTAGGCATAAGCGTTCTTGAATTATCATCCGGAAACCATTTTACTATTTCGGGTCAGTGACCTTGACCTTTGACCTAGTGACCTCAAAATCAATAAGGGTCATCTGTGAGTCATGATCAATGTACCTATAAAGTTTCATGATCCTAGGCCTAAGCGTTCTTGAGTTATCATCCGGAAACCACCTGGTGGACGGACCGACAGACCGACCGACATGTGCAAAGCAATATACCCCCTCTTCTTCGAAGGGGGGGGGGCATAAAAATATAAAAGTAATTTGTTAAAGGACAAAGAAAATATTTAGGGTAGTACACAAACTTTAACATGTGCATGCTAACGGTAATGCCGACGTGATCAGGATAGCTCCATTATATATATTTCATATATAATAGTCGAGCTAAAAATGAGTGAAAATCTCTGACCCGTCCCCACCCCAACCCCTATAACTTTTGACCCAAGGGTCAGATCAAAATTCCAAATAGTTCAGGGTCGCACATAATGCTCATAGTTTCAAGGTTCTAGTGCTTATGGTGTAAGAGATAGTGGCTAGAACAGACGGACAGACTGATTGTGGAGATAACCACAATGAACCTGTTAACAGCCAACTAACGCTGCCAACAAAGCACAAGCTTTACGTGTCAGGATGCGGCACTATCTATACAAACTGCATAAGGAATAACAAGAGGTTTAGGGTTTGAGGGACACCAAACCTGATTATGAGTCTTCCACACCTTAAGCATCTTAACCCTTTTCATGCTGGGAAATTTGTCGTCTGCTAAAATGTCGTCTGCTGAATTTCTAAAATTAGCATTTTCTTCGATTTTTTTTTCAAAAAATACTATCAGAATAGCAAACAGTTTGGATCCTGATGCGACGCCACGTTCTGTGGCGTCTCATCTGGATCCAAACTGTTTTCAAAGGCCTTTAAAATTCGGTTCCCGCAATGAAAGGGTTAAATATACTTATTTGCTTGTGTACATGTACCTGATAATAAATTATTATTATTACCTGTTTTGGCATCAACAAGCTTTATCAATTGGCCCTCAAATTTTGCACATAAACGCTACACGATCAACCAATATGCCTTTTCATTTCAAGTCGGAAAGCAATTTAGCCCTTATTCGGCCATAATAGGGTGGAGGATCGATTTAAAATACAACTTTTCCAGATACAAAAATATGAATTCATTTATGTAATGCACTTAATTTCTTCTCTTTTGCTACGAAATGACCATAAACCAGCTTTCCCAGTCATATTTTGCACTAGCAGATGATATTTCTTTTTTTACATACATGTATGAAAGGTAAAAAGAAATTCAAGCAGCATTTTATAATATAAATTTAAAAATGCACTCAATCATGCACTTAAAAACAATATTATTGTAATTCTGTTATTTATAATCATATTAATAATGCCTCATTTTTCTCAATTTTATGGTTTACTATCTATTTTTCCCAATTTTATGGTTTATCTTGCTTATTTTCTGAATTCAAAAGGCACTGGCTTAAAAAACTGTCTATGCATGTAACTGTATATTGAAATATCTTTATGAGTGATTATAAATGCATGATAAAATTCTAACACGTTATGTCATAAATCTATATTGTTTGTAGTTTTCGTAAACATTATAAGCCACCGTTGTGGTAAAACATATTTTTTTGTTTTATTAATGACGTTATTTCACACATTAGTGTAACAGAGCTACAGATAAGGTGTGCATTTGCGTAAATTCCCAATGTAAAATTGCTGATTACGCATAGAAAAATAAAACCATGCGTACCGAAACCCAATTGAAATTGCCCATTACGCATATCAAATTTTTCCTTTGCATAACGAGTAAATCTGTCCCGGAAATACCCGGGTCCGAAATAAAGTAACCCGGATTCTTTCCGCTTTGTCCAAGCGCTTTCAGTATAACCTTCAGCACAATAATATGTACGGAAAAAAGTGTCTTTGTGACTACGTGTTATTGTTGTGAAAATGTCGAAATCGTGAGGCCTTAAAAATGGAAACATCGTATCCTAGGCACAGAGAAACTCAATTTTAAGATATTTAACCGCAGGCAACACAAAATCAGAAGCGGAAAATATAGTGAAACTAATCAGGGCTCGACATTAACTTTTGAAGCCACTTGTCCGGTCAGTCAAGTAGACCAAAATTTCACTTGTCCTGACCAAAAAGCAACTTGTCCTGACCATTATATATTAATCTGCTCAGTACTTTGCAAAATAATGAAATAATCCAAAATGCTCAAATCATAAAGACTGTAATAATTCAAAATACATGTTAACATAATTGTAGGCAATTTCAATACAAAAAGAACTGACTAGAATAACGGAAAACTCGAGATTATTGTTTTTTAAACATACAAAGCCATAATACCTGACAAAAACTTGTGCTATGTAAAATCATTCTATACATAGAGATGACGTCACTTCGTAAATTGTCTGTAAGATCGGTGTGTACCGGTGTTGTAAAATGCATATTCTTTACAAGGGAGAATATTCTTGTTATCTTGGCAAAGAAAAATGTTAAGGGTTGCTTCCCTTGTAAACAGCACGGTGTAGTATTGCATGGAACTATCAGAATACCTTGCGCTTTGTCGTTTAAATGTTAACATAATATAATCGAAAAAGTTTTGTGGTAACTCCACAGAAATAACGGATTTAAAGGCATTTTTTTTAAGTAATTAAATTATAACGACCGCTTGTCCCGTCGGACTAGCAAATTCTATATTTACTTGTCCGGACTAAAAATTTGGTTGTCCCGGACAGTCGGACTACCGTTAATGTCGAGCCCTGCTAATTATTGACGACATTGTGTCGGAGGCAAGCGCTGTCAGTGCTTACATTGTTAGAAAACTGGTGGAAAAAATTGTTGAACTTTTTTTTAAAATCAAGACTGTATATTATGGATACATCTACATAATTACACAAAATCTCTGAAACTATTCAATTAAGAGTGGAACTTCTACCAGCTTATTCAGGTAAGCAGGTGAGAATTTAAAACAATGAACATACCCAATGTTTATACAAAAGTACCCAATTGTCAATTAAAGTAGGGGTTACCGACTTTTTTGTACCCAATTGAATATGAAAATACCCAATGGAACTGAAAAGTAGTGGGTATTTACCCAATTACTCAGAAAAGTTATCTGGAGCTCTGCTGTAACGTACAATCTTTATACGGAATGAAGGAGTTTTTATTTACCAGTACACTTTTTGTATTCTTTTGATAGTCTACTTAATTCTTGTTTTACTGTTAAATAAAATAACGCCGCACGCGTCAGACTAATGTCGTTAAAATCAAGTTTAAATAAAATTATGTCACACGATATATGTATTAAAATATTAAACTGCATGTCAGACTTGTCGTCATTAAATTCAAGTCGTCATTAAATTCAAGATTTAAAATAAAAATACGTCACAAGATATATGTACTTCATACCATACGAGTTTTTTAGGATATTTTCAGATCTGAATACTGGTATTTTACATGTGTTAAACTTTAACTGTAATGTATCGCAGATTCAGAGATGTATGTTTTGTTGTAAAGGTCATTTAACCTAACATATCTCAGACACAAAGAGTGTCCAAATTTGTGCAAACCATTAAATTAAAACTAAGACATTTATCGATTGTCATTACCTGCTGTATAATTTATTTGTGTACTGACATATATTCAATTGTGGTGAAATCAACCGGGATCACCTTGGTGAGAATCTGGTGGAAAAATCACTGCACTAACCTGAGACATCAGTCTGTGATGATTGATTGCTCAGTTGTACATATTTTTCTAATTCTGGCTACCATAACTTTAAATGTCGCTTTTTATGATGTTTGACTGGCGCGACTTTATAGTTATGGACCAACCCCATTAAGAAAGTCAACCACAAAATCCAGAAAAGTTGACAGTTAACAAAGACCGGTCCAAAACAGCTTTTAAATGCAGTTATTGGCCCATATCAATCACTTGAATTGAAAGATTGACATTTTTCACATTTAACTGATATAGTCTTTCACAAAATACTATCTTAAACATTTACAATTTATCTATTCTGCTCTTACATATCGAGAAAAACAGCGATGTGACAGACTTTCTTGAAATGCGAATCTCCCGGGATTTCACGGTCATATGATGGTATTTCTACTTTTAGTAACGTACCATGTGCTCAAGTGTTTTAAAATTCAGAATGACATTTCCCGGTATTTTAGAATATTCTGGCTTGTTTTGTGAACAAATTGTAGTGTAAATACAAACTCAAAGTAAATATTTAAAACTACCCGATTCACACTGAAATCAGTTTTTTAATCCACCAGACTTATGTTGTTAATCACAAATAATAGATTTCAGAAAACGAAAGTAATGTTTACAATTTCAGAAAAAATGTCAAGGTCGTTCGAAAGTATCCATATTAAAACTTAGTCTTGGACAAAGCAACAATGGCGTCAAAATTGTGAATTTCAGACTGATGAGAGTTATTTTCATCTGTTGTAAGACACATTTGAAACATTTGAACCTTAAAATATTCCTTGATGCAGTAATTTATATTCATTCACCAATATATGTATAAATGTATCCAAGAAAATGAGTATTCTTTGATTTATAGCGTGACATAAATATGTTACGACTCTGGCTGACTTTCGATACGGGCTTGGCTTCAGCGTACAGGTATGTCAATACTATATAAATTGTACACTGAAGTTTCTTTAGCTGATATTTTTCTAATGTTGACAGACCTTTGACATTGCTGGGGTTTGTTGAGTTAAAGACTTATTATCATCAGGGTCAGGAAGACATTATAGACATTAAACAGCGTATCATTACGTAGACAACAGTTGCACAACTGTATGCGTAAAAGGTAAATCAGTATATTAATAATTATGTTGACAACTATCTTACGTAGCAACGTCCGAAAATATGAAATATCCGACATGTATTTCAATATTTAAAATTCAAGATATAAAGACTACTGAACTGTTTTACTTTAAGGAAAAAACAGTAAAACTATGTTTTTAATGAAAATGAAACACAACAAACTAAATACTTATCATGATAACGGCTAAACGACTTATTATCCCAATATAACACTGTCATTGAATCGCACATTTCAATTAAAATTATTCCCCTTGAAAGTTAATGCATATTGATATAACGAATTCATCAAACGTTATCAAACATTAGTAATTTGCATTGCATCGGATTCCCACAATATTATGTGGATGTAAATCGGATCCGGTTGTTGTTTATGTGTCAAGCTCATTTTGCCAGTGAGATACTTAAATTTCTTGCGTAGTAAAATCGGCTAGATTGAACTTTACCGGTACGCAGTTGTTTACCACTATCAAATCTACTGTAAAGTACACAAAGATACTTACATAATTCGGCCGTATCTGTCTGAATAAACATCCGCTGCACAAAATATAGACATTTGTATTAATGATAATTAAACACAATCATATTTTCTGTGTTTATTGAATTAATAACACTGAGTTTCTTTGTCGCGTTACAAGATGGCGGATGTCTAACGCTGTTTGTGAAGTGACGTCACAATGTTTATCTGTGCGCGTGCCCTTTCCCATAAAAGTATTTAAACACAAAAAACTCGAAAACTTGATTTTTGCCAGGTATAACGCCTACGCCAACAGGTAGATCGCATTCTTGTCCATATACATGTCAAATTTCAGCAAACGTGCTGGGCCAGTTTTCAAGGCGCTCAAATCGCAGTGATTTGCCTCAGCTTAACGAAACTTAGCCCCCTTTATCATTCGTTCGAATGAACGTCATCAATGATGACGTCCAATACATCACTCATTCCATACTAGACTTGCGACACCTTAAGGGTTTCGCGGGATGGAATGAGTGGAGAGATCAAATCAAATTTAAAATCGGATATTTCTAAAAAAAATGTAAATCGATTATTTCTAAAAAAAAGTTGGTACGAAAAAATATGTGGGTACGAAAAAAATAAGGGTACGAAAAACTATTTGGGTACCAGAGTTGCGACACCTTAAGGGTTTCGCGGGATGGAATGAGTGGGGAGATCAAATCAAATTGAAAACCGATTATTACGACCAAAAAATTGGGTACGAAAAACATTTGGGTACGAAAAAAATAAATGGGTAAGAATATACAAATGTGGGTACGAAAACGTTTGGATACGAAAAAAAATTGGGTACGAAAAAAATGGGAACCAAAAAATAATTGGGTATGAAAAAATTTGGGTATGAAAAATTTGGGTAGTAAAAAAATGGGAACGAAAAAAATTTGGGTACGAAAAAAATTGGGTACGAAAAATTTTGGGTTTAAAAAAAAAGAGTGGGTACGAAAAAGAGTGGGTACGAAAAAGTTTGGGTACAAAAAAAAGGGTATGAAAAAAAATTTGGGTACGAAAACATGTGGGTACGAAAAAAAATTGGGTACGAAAAAAATTTTGGTACGAAATAAATGGGTAGGAAAAAAAAATTGGGTACGAAAAAAATGGGTACGAAAAAAAAATTTGGTAGGAAAAAATGGGTACAAAAACAATTTGGGTACGAAAAACATTTGATTACGAAAAATATTTGGGTACGAAAAAAATGTGTGGGTACAATGGGTTCATGTTAAGGTTTTAGCATGGCGGACGCCGGATGGCGAAAAGACACTTCATGACACAATGAGCTTGCTATGACAAAACCTCAGGTTTTGTTCGAAAACAGCCAAGCTCATATGCATAAATCAGTGAGTAATAGTACTTATACTCAATAAAAGCTAGGCACAGCGTATAAAATCAGAACCACTGGGCTGAATCTGCTGAAACTTGGTCGCATTATACATTATGGTCCAAACATGCTACAGAATGAGCGCTTCTGGACCTGACAGCGTAAAACATTAACCGATAATGGACAGCACAAAATGGGTTATTTTGTACAAAAATAAAGTAAACTTTAAGTGGCATTTGATGACTTTTAGACATCAGAAAGTTGCAAATGTTTAATATTCTGCACACTTCGACTTGTTTTTTGTTTTTTTACAAATTTAGAAGCATTTATCCTTGGGGTGTATATAAACCCTGTTATTCAATGTCAAAAATAGCTAAGCAGCAATTCCCCTTTAACATTATTCCTTATATTTAATTGTATTGTTTAAAAAGATAACTGTGTATATTTAATCATAATGGCTCCGTATTTCACACTTGATAGGCCACTGCTGGGGCTTGAACCCAGAACTCATCTCACATTGTAAGATGCATTTTTCAAGTAAACTACAATGACTGTATCGTGTGAAGTGGAGCCAACATACACCCACATCAGTGAAAAAATCATTACGTCGATATATTTGTCCTGGGCGTTTCCCGACATGTCGCATAACTGTTTACAACAAAAGATGTATACATAGATAAATATACATACATGTAAATGGGAAAAAATGAACCATCTATTTTTAATTTTTGCTTCATATATACACATTTCCTAGCCATGATTTATAATTATATCATGTTGAAATCATTTTTAGACAGAATATTACTGAAACTGCAATAAACAATAAGATGGATAGATATAATGTTTACTTTTATCTAGTACAATGAACAAATGTTCTTCCGATGCCATTTTCACTAAGGTATAGGTATTGAATCCTGATATATATACGACTAAAAATGAACATCTAAACAGCAGTATTTTACATGAAGAGTACTCACAAAACCACAACAATAATACTCAATGAATGGGCTGTCCGAAATCCGAAAAATATGTACACTACAATAACAAGACGTTAATACAAAATATGCACGTTAACATTATTCAAGATATGAAAGCAATATACATTTGTATCAAGGGATATAGGAAATATTTGGGGTGGTACGCACACTTTAACAAAGAGTCAGTGTGCGAATTTCACATTTGAAACCACTAGCCCGTTCGGGCTACCAGATGGAATTTTTCACTAGCCCGAACCAAAGTTTACTAGCCCAAACTGTTTATCACAAGTTTTTAAAATAAGTATATATTTTTGCGGTTCTGGGTAGATTTTATTGCAGGTAGGGTGTAATTGATGAGGATTGCAACTAACAGTTGATCCCAATTAACTGGAAATGTTATTATAATATTTCATTTTCAATGACACAATACGATTATAATATTTATGTATGACGATATTCGTCAATCAATACCTTACATGCAGTCAAGATGCAAAGGTTTATATCCAGTCTGTAAATAATTTTAGATGTCAATTGTCCCAAATTTGAAATCCGAAACATTTAGCCGAAAGTCTTAGGCCGTATGATAAAGCGAATAGAGGGCAGTGTCTCCTCCCCCTAGCTTACTGTTTTTTTTTATAGTCTTTCTAGGTCCAATTCTGGTGAGTACAATGTGAAAAATTATCAACGAGACCATCCGTAACATCGCATGTGTATTCATCATTCTAGATATTTTTTTTATCAAGAATGTCGAAAATAAATTAAAATCGACAGATAATACCGTATCCGGAAACAACTGTCCAAAAACAATCAATGTAAGTCCTTGCACGTGAAATAAAATATGCATAACGTTTGACTGCCAAAACTGAAAACCAGTAAAAAGTAACCAAGCAACTACGCTATCAATATATAATTTGGTTGACATATTCTATTAAAATATGATATTGCAATGCGTTAATTCGTCAATAGATCATTACAAATCCAAGATGGCGGACATTTAAAACATTTGTAGACTTGTATGGTTTTCTGAAAGTACAGCAAATTGAACAACCTGGGTAGAACCGCATTTTATTTGCACGGTATCAAAAAAAAATTGTCATTCAAACTCTCGTCATGTCAACATAATCGGAAGGGTGAGGAAACGCGATACGAAGCTAAATAAACCCTCTAAGGTATGGTTCAAACGATGGATGAAAATAATATTTTTGAGCATTTTTAATTTCAAAAGTTCGAAAAATCAATAGCCCAATCGGGCTAGTACCCATTGAAATTCAGTAGCCCGAAACAAGATCAACTAGCTCCGGGCTAGTGCGAATTTCGAACATTGTAGAGTTATCAATAATATGCATATTCTACATGGAAAAAGTGTCATAATTCTTATAAAATGCAAGTGATACAGTTGTCTGCTCTTGTATTTAGGTTGGGGTCATGTTGGTTAAGAAATATGCAAAATATGGAAGCAATATGTCAAGGGACATAGGAAATATTTGGGGTGGTACGCAAACTATAACATTTGCACGCTAACGCCAATGCCGGGGTGAGTAGGATAGCTCCACTTTATATATTTCATATATAATAGTCGAGCTAAAAAGTACATATACTATATTATTAACAACAAGCTTACCTCAATCACAACTTTAATGCAATGCTTATAACAATAAAGTTACAATGATATTTCATTGATTAAAACTAACATATTACTATTGGTTGCCTGCACTGGCAACCATCTTTAGTATTTTGGTTGCCCAGATAAAGAATAACGAGCCCAGAAATATGTACATGTGTACATTATACTTTCTTTTAATAAAATAATAGATAATTAAATAAATTTGCTGACATTGCACTACTCAATGTTTGATGTTTTATTATGAGCCTGAATTTAATTATTTCCTATTCCTAAATAATGAATGTTATTTAACTAGTATTGATCCATGGTGGTCAATTGTTATTCAATTTTTATTGCACTGAATTGTTTTAAGCTTTAAAAAAAAACAAGTTGCCCGGCCGGACTATCAACTTTGGAAATTGAGTTGCCCAGGCCAAAACTACTTGTCCTGGGCTCACGGGAAACCACTAATTTTCATCCCTGTATACCCTTTCATTTTCTGTTCTTCCATCCTATTCTCAAAATGAATTTTAAAACCACAATACTTTATAATAACATTTGTATTGAATGCTAACCATATTATGACCCAAAAAACAATTTTACAAACCCGTATCCAGTCGCAGCGAGTTTTTTTATTGAGTTTACCATTATCAGTGTTCTCTGTAAGACCGGCAGCGGGCCATTTCGCCGGTTACATTTACTCTAGACGCCAACTACTTTCCCCAAGTATATCAAGTAAAATGTCACAAATGCTTTAGTTTTACTGCATTGTTGCTGGCCATATAACTGGCTACTCAATTTTTTTTGGAAAACACTGAATTATGCATGACAAACACACAAAACTTAAAATCTTAGATTTGTTTTTTAAAATAAATTGACACTTACAGCTTGTCGCCATTAAAATCCCAAGATTCAAATAATGTTCCACAAGATACGTCAACAATTGCTTAATCAAATGAATGAAAAATAAAAGTAAAGAAAGCCGGATTTTACATAAATTCCAGGTTGATAAACACAACAAGGTAAAGGTACCTTGTAGTCGGTGAGATATAATAATAATACAGTTAGTAAGGCTCGTATCCTGGGTACGGTAAATATACTAAAATGTACCCGGGAATTTTAACACTTAATCGGTTGTTGTCGGCTATTTTGTACAAATATTAATATATGGTCACATTTATGTCAATTTTCTGTTCAATGGCATTTATATTATCAAAACTCATTGTTAAATCATTAATGTGATTTAATTTTAAATCTTAAATTGTTAAAAGTCGCATCATTGTATGACGTCGTCAAGTATAATATTTTCCGCGACGTTGCACATTAACTTTTTACCGCCATAGATTTTTTTAAAGAAACATTATTTGGTTTGCGAGGTCAGGGGTCAGATCAAAATTCCAAATAGTGCAGGGTCGCACATAATGCTCATAGCTACCATGTGTTTAAGTTTCATGGTTCTAGTGCTTATGGTGTAAGAGATAGTGGCTAGGACAGACGGACAGACTGATGGTGGAGATAACCACAATGAACCTGTTAACAGCCAACTAACGCTGCAAACAAAGCACAAGCTTTATGTGTCAGGATGTGGCACTATCTATACAAACTGCATAAGAAATAACAAGACGCTTAGGGTTTGAGGGACACCAAACCTGATTATGAGTCTTCCACACCTTAAGCATCTAACCCTTTGCATGCTGGGAAATTTTGTCGTCTGCTAAAATGTCGTCTGCTGAATTTCTAAAATTAGCATTTTCTTCGATTTTTTATCAAAGAATACTATCAGAATAGCAAACAGTTTGGATCCTGATGAGACGCCACGTTGTGTGGCGTCTCATCTGGATCCAAACTGTTTTCAAAGGCCTTTTAAAATTCGGTTCCCGCACTGAAAGGGTTAAATATACTTATTTGCTTGTGTACATGTACCTGATAATAAATTATTATTATTACCTGTTTTGGCATCAACAAGCTTTATCAATTGGCCCTCAAATTTTGCACATAAACGCTACACGATCAACCAATATGCCTTTTCATTTCAAGTTGGAAAGCATTTAGCCCTTATTCGGCCATAATAGGGTGGAGGATCGATTTAAAATACAACTATTCCAGATACAAAAATATTAATTCATTTATTTAATGCACTTATTTTCTTCTCTTTTGCTACGAAATGACCAGTCATATTTTGCACTAGCAGATGATATTTCTTTTTTTACATATGAAGGTAAAAAGAAATTCAAGCAGCATTTTATAATATAAATTTAAAATGCACTAAATCATGCACTTAAAAACAATATATTGTGATTCTTTTATTTATAATCATATTAATAATGCCTCATTTTTCTCCATTTTATGGTTTACTATCTATTTTTCCCAATTTATGGTTTATCTTGCTTATTTTCTGAAATTCAAAAGGCACTGGCTTAAAAAACTGTCTATGCATGTAACTGTATATTGTGAAATCTCATTATGAGTGATTATAAATGCATGATAAAATTCTAACATGTTATGTTATAGATAAATCTATATTGTTGGTAATTTTTCCTAAACATTATTAGCCACCGTTGTGGTCAAACATATTTTTGTTTTATTAATGACGTTGTTTCACAGATTACTGTAACAGAGCTACAGATTAGGTGCGCATTTGTGTAAATACCCAATGTAAAATTGCCGATTACGCATAGAAAAATAAAACCATGCGTTCCGAAACCCAATTGAAATTGTCGATTAGGCATATCATATTTTTCCTTTGCATATTGAGTAAATCTGTCCCGGAAATACCCTCGTCCGAAATACCCGGATTCTTTTCCGCTTTGTCCAAGCGCTTTTCAGTATACGTGTTATTGTGTGAAAATGTAGATGTTAATGTTATACTTGTTATGTACAAACTGACTAAAAATAAAATTGTATTTGTATATTTGTATACCATGTGCTCAAGTGTTTTCAAATTCAGAATGACATTTCCCGGTATTTTAGAATATTCTGGCTTGTGTTGTTAACCAAATTGTAGTGTAAATACAAACTGAAGTAAATATTTAAAACTACCCGATTCACACTGAAATCAGTTTTATAATCCACCAGACGTATGTTGTTAATCACAAATAATAGATTTCAGAAAACAAAGGCAATGTTTACAATATCAGCAAAAGATGTCAAGGATGATCCGACAGTAGCCAAATGAAACT